>NC_056735.1:1380349576-1380649576 GCF_019279795.1 Protopterus annectens | reverse complement strand
CAGGGGTAAGAAATCTCTGTGTTTTGGTGTGTCTTATACTACCATATCCGCTCATGCTAGAGGCAGTTCTATGACATCCCAGGAAGCTGCCTGAGCTTTACAGACTGGCCAGATGTACAGGTATCTTGGTGAGTAAGTCCTCATCTTTGCTGACTACGGTGACAGGGACCTATTCATACATCTACTGCTATGGTAAGTTACCTATGCAACTATACTTTCTCAGAACTTCAATAGGCTCCTAATAAAAGGAGAGAAGATATAACCTTATTTTCATGATAAAAAATGGACTTTTTAATTTCTTGAAAAAATATACTTTATTGATGAAAAAGGTGAAATGTACAAAGTGTGAGCCACTGCACAGTAGTGCTTTTGTTCCATGTGACTAAAGGGCCATCAGTTTTCAGACTGAGAGAAAAACTACAGTGTGGCAATGATGTGACATTTGTACAAGAGTCTTGTGCTGCCTGCATCAGGACTTTCAAAGATGCAAGAGATGCATGGTCCTCACAGGAAGAGCCACTACTAGAAAAATACAGTCAGATCACTGGACAACAGATGGTGGACAACCTCAAATTATACGATTTACTATTACAGTGCCCATTCCCACAGAAGGCCTTATGTTTCCTCATGGATATCCTACATGTATTATCTATTCTACAGCTTTAGCTCTCCTGTGGGACTCCAGAAACAGACTGCGGTGCTCTAAGTGATGTCCCTTATGGGATGCAAGATTATCAACAGGATGGCTGTACATGTGGCATCCAACACACAAAGATGACCTTCAGAACATCATAACTCAACTTCTGTCTCCCCTCTCTGACAGTTACAGAACAATCTGCTGTAAATTTCTCTTCTGGACTGGGACTATCAGTGAGGTGCATTTGTACACAATCTCAGTCAATGCTGTGGTAGGCTCAGTGGAAAACCTCAGTCCTTATCTTTTAAGGATCAGCCTCAGTGCTTTCTTGTCCCATTCCCACCTCAAGCCAGGTAGCTGAAGTATGTTGTAAAGTTGTCATGTGGCATTATGTATCATTCTCTTCATTTTCTACAGCTAGCACCCTTTATGGCCACATTTGACAACTATTCAAACCAGGCAGTAATGCAAACTTTGCTATTTATTTATTTATGTATTTATTTATTTATTTATTTATTGACATCTGATTAACAGGAAAGTCAGACTGGGTAGATGCCAAGGGAGAAATGCTCCAAAGTATTAGAAAAACATTTTAAGAACAAATATTGTGCAATCTTCAAAAGTAATACAAAACACCTATACTTTAAATAATTATATTAAATTAGACATATTGTAAAAACATTGGGTAAGAATAAATACAACATATATGATTTAATATTTAGAGGAACTTTAACCAGTTTACAGAGAAATTAAAGTTAAGAATATAATGAAAACAAGAACTGCAATATGAAGTGACAGAAAAAAAAACAGGTTTATGGCATATTTAGAAAGAGAGTCAGGGGACAGAAATAGATTGAAGTAAGGGAGTGAGGGAAGATAGGACAGTAAGTAGGTGTACGGTATGAACAGGTACTTGCTCAAATTTAGGGCTATAGTTAATCTGGGAGTTGACCAAGAACAGAGTCACATTTTGGCTAGGAAGTCTTACAGAATGGTTTTATCAGACCGGATGGATGATATTGAGCTGATGGATACAGGTAAGGAGTTCAAGGCCTTAGCAACATGATACAAATACAGACCATGGCCAGCAGATTTCATAGGTTTGTTGACAGACAGGGTTTTGGTCATTAGACTGTAATGCTGATTGGGAACACAGTTGTTTAGAAAGGTATTTAGTGCTGGACAAATAGAGAGATGCTGGATAATTTTATAGGTGGCAAGAAGCTATGTATATGTTAGTTGATGAGGTAGTTCTAACCAATTTAGGCTTTTTAGTGGTATATGGTGGTGGGTTCTGAGAAGGGTATTTGCTGCAAATTTAGCCATTTTATTATAGAATTGTTCAAGTTTTGATTTTTGTGATTTCTGAGAGTTAGTAAGGATAGGTGCACCATAATGTAGTGAGGGTGGGAGGTAAGTAGTGACAAGTGGAGTTTTAATTGTGTTGGTGAGAAAGTTTTGGCTCTATAAAGCACCTCTAGTTTTTGGTGAGTTTTTTTTATACAATTTTGTATATGCAGGTTGAATTTAAGATAATCATCTACTACCATCACTAATAATTTGCTATGAGAATGAATTCAATTGTATTTTTAAGAGAAGGTATTCAAATTTTGTTTTTTCAAGAGAGAGGGATTTGGGGAGAAAAATAAGTAGTTTGGGTTGAGCATGAGTTGTGAGTTACAAAGCCATGTTTTAGGGGCTGTTAAAGCTTCAGAGTAATTTTTTTGGACATGTGCAAGGTTGTCTAACGTGCATGAGTGTGGAATCATCTATGTACTGTATTAGTAATGTATGTTGTGTGGATGTATGGATAGTCTTGATGATAACGTTAAAGAAGAGGAGATTAAGGATAGAGCCTTGACACTGGTGATCTACGTGCTATGTCATTACATGGCTATGTTTCCTCACTCTTTCTTCATTTCCCCTTCTACTTATATCAAACTGCAATGCAAAAACTTGGAACCAGAATATGAAAGTGATGGTAACTGTGACATTACTGTTTATAAATTAATGTTGGTCACACAGACAGCTGTGCTTCGGTTTCTAGCCAGAGTTGTCTGTATAATGCAATTCTGAGTTCCATACAGAGCTGTAGTCAATCTTATGCAATAAACAGAAAGCAAGACTGCCTCCTGCTGATACCAGATTATTTTAGCAAATCTTTTTCCCAGAAAAGCATTCCAACTGGCACCGTGCCCTGGATGACTTTCTTTGCACACATGTCAGTGAGATTTGGTTGTTGACTGATACTGTCCACTCTGCGGGGCCCAGGGTCATTCACAGCACAGTGCTCTCTCCTCATGTTATTTTGTCAAACAGTGAAATTCAAGTAGTTCCTGTACTGTGCAAATTTTATTACAAGGAGAGGAATGAATGTAGAGCACGCCAGTGTCTCAGCTTGAACAAATCACCCAATGACCCAGTGTGATCACTGTCTGCTAAGAGCAAACTGCAAAGTTTTCTTATTTTTTGTTAGCATTTATTTTTGCCATGTTTTCTTTAAGCATACTCCCCCCTGAAAAAAAAACTTTTCAAGGACTACATATTAAAATACAAAAGAGTACATATAATGTGTTTTTATTTTTACTATTTTTACTTAATAAATCACCTTGTGAATAAGAAATACATCTAATGCAACCTGTATCATAGTCCATTATCTTTTATTCACTGAGATAATACCTTATCATTAAAAATGGTTTGGAATTTAGGAGAAAAATAGCACTGATACTTCCCAGATATGTTTCCTAAAGCAGGCTGTTCTTGGGACTAGCTTGTCAATGCATTTTTTATGGCTAGAAAATTAACTATATTGCAGCACAGCAGGTTACAGATGCAATATGTGGCAAATACCTTTAAACTGGTACAAGCATTAACAGACCACTTCAATTTACCTGCAAGTCTTAGTTATAGACAAAAGCTGGCAATATTCCAGCATGCAGCACAGACAGGTTCCAAAGGTTTTGGTAAGAGTGGAGTGAGTCTCACAGGGTTTATTACAGAGTTTATTACTGGTTATTTCTGTAAACAAACAGCTCCAAGGCCAACTAGAACAGCCCAGAGAGTACCTTCCTCTTTTTAGAACTGCTGGAAGGAGACAGGCACTACAAAACATAACTCCTAACAGTTCAAAGTCTGCAACAGTAGCTAATTTACGTACATAATTCCTACTGTATTATGACATCAAGATGGCTAGTTTAGGGTCTCTGCTGAAAATGGAATACATTCTGTGCACAGTAAGAACCTGCCCACTACAATGCAAATAAATGCATTAAAAAAAAAAAAATATATATATATATATATATATATATATATATATATATATATATAAAATGACTGACAGAGACTACAAGTTACACTCTCAGTAATATTTACTGGCTCAAGTAAAGGGCTGCCACTTGCAGATCTGAGTTACATTTTCACAATATTTACTTGCATTCTGTAAGAATCTGAGCAAATGAATCAACCACAAGACTCTCAGATCAGTACTGAAAATAGGCATGATGTTTACGGAGTCTTTTTTGAACAACAAAATGATGCAGTAGACTGGTGGCTAAAGAGACAGGCATCCAGATGCACAGTAAGACAGATTGACTAACACTGGATATAATAGTACTATAGCTACAGCAAGTCAAAGAGAGCAGCTGCCCCAGGTACAAGCTTAGTTAGTGGGTGTGATCAGTTCTTCAGAAGAGCTGCTGACTAGGTACAAGTGTAGCAATAGTATTCAATTAAGGAGTCATGGCTGCTTAAATGAAAGCATTTAGTTGTTTGAAGGGTAAGTGTACATGTGTAAGCAAGCTAGCAAGGAGCTATAACCTCTTTGCTACAGTTGCAGAAGGACCTTTGTTTATTTTTATTTTTTGTCCTAAACCAGAGGGTACCACTTGACCTTGTTATGGCTCAGGGACATAATTCTAATTAACACTGGTATTTTATTTTTTGGTTCCTTAACGTCATCCTTACTGGCCTGGTTCCCCAGTGCCCCATGTCCAAGCTAGGTCTACTAGCTAATCTCCTACCTCCCAGACTTACTCAGGTATTGATAGGGCTAGTTGTGGATCCTAACGTTGTCCTGGAGGTTTGGTCATCTTTGCATACTTCCAGGGTTTTTTCTTTGTATGCGCTACTCACTCCCTTCCTCACCCCTTGTGGTCACTGACTTCATCCAAGGTCGACTACCCTCTTTGGACTACACACCCCATTACAAAGCAAAATCAGTGAATGCCCTCTTACTCAGGATGGGCATGCCAATTTCTCCCTGCTGCTCTGTCAATTGCCCGAGCCACTAATCTAACCCGGGTTGCCTGGGCAGTAGGACTTTATCTCTATATGCTGTCAGAATGGCCTAGTATTTTATGCCTTGAGCTACATTACTGTCCATCACCATTCAATCATTTTCCGACATCTGCTCTATCCTATTCAGGGTCATGGGGAAACAAGAGTCTATTTTGGCCCACAGCCAGCATAAAGCAGAAAAACTAATCCTGAAGGGGGAAACTAATCCATCACAGGATCTGCAATTTTTTTAAAAACCTTATGGATATATAATCTAAGCCTTCATTTTTAATTCTTGTTATCATCATTGCCTTCATTTTTGCTGTGTTTATGTGTATGAGTAATGGCAAAGACTTAAATATGTAGGTTATCTACACCAATCTGAACTGAGAGAAAGAGAGAATTTAGAGAAACGCATCTAATATGTTTTTTGTATATAGCTCTCATGTTCTCAAGCTCTCTGGTTATTTTTAACTGCTGCTATTTTTTCTTTGTGATTAATGTTTTTATAAGAAATGTTTAAAAGGTTTTTACTATAACTTGTTATATTACTGTCTTAATTTGAATAAAATATTATTAGAGGAAAAAAAGATCCACACATTCTACTTTATTTTTAAACTAACAAATTGCTTGCTACATTTGTAGTAAGCAACTACTGTTATCCCATACATGGTGCACTTCAGTGCATTCTCAATAAAATTTTTTTTTTCCTACTTTTAAACTGCAACAAATTAAAGTTTATGCCATACACGGAGGGCTACAGTACTTCACTTCTGACCACAAATGCAATACTGGAATGTTGCTGATAGAATGATCTGGAAGGATCTATTAATTGTGTCCCCTAGCACTTTGCACTTGAAGTGACTGCCTCCTTCACCCCACCTTAGTTACACCTCTGGGAAGGATACACAGCGTCTGCATAGTAGGGACCTCGGTCAGGAACTAAACAGGAGAACCAAGTACTGTAAGGTAACTAATACTAGGCACTCTTCCCCCATCTATATACGCTTTTAAAATTTTGGGTGCTACAGATAGCTGTTTTATGCAGTACAGTTGGTATGTAAGGTACTTACCATGACAACAGATCTTTAAGGAGAGGCACTGTAGAAGTAAATCATAGCATTTGTATTCACTTACCTTTAGTGCTGTTCTGTCTTGGTCAGTTGTCCTTTGGTATCTTCATTTCCCTATGAATGTCTACTCTGGTCTTCTGCTAGCATTTTTTGAACCTTGTTTGATGCATGAGGTTTAACATATATAGCCAGTGTTCTGTTCTTTGTGCACATCCAGGCCCTCATGGGATATTGTGATTGTGGCAAGTTATTGAGCTTTATACAAGATTATGTTATTGTAATAAACTAACTATATAATAAACTATGAAACACAACTACAAATAGTTTCTTAGGGTTTAGCCTACTTGTCAAGAAAAAAGCAATGCAGCATGCTGATTGGACTGGCCATTTAGACAGAGCCTGTTTATTGTCTTGTTGGTTTTATTTCCCCTACCAGTGTTATGACATCGCTGTTGTTCAGCTGGGTAGGCAATGAGAATTCGTTTGAGGATACACTTGATTTGGGCCCTTACAGTAGTTCACCTCCTAGCCCTGCCACTCTCCTAGCTTAGAGATCAGCCTCATTATGAGCTCTGTCCTACACTACCGTTCGGTAAAAACACCACCCAGCATGCTCATTTCCCTCAGAAAGAAATGACTGAAATAATATAGCATCATTTCTGACAACTAGCAAGGTTAGAATAATAGAATTGTATGTATGATTCACATCTCAAGAAACAGGCTTTTTTGAGATCAAACAAGTCGAAGATAAATGCTATACACAATTAGTTTTCAATATTTACATATGATGATGGATCACAGCCATACAAAGGGAATAAAACTGGATGTTTATAAGATGTATGTTGTCATGAAACAATTGTGATGAGGTGATATTGCAAAACACTGCTTTTTTCCCTACAAACCTTATTTATACTGACTAGACACCCAGTGCCCCATGTCCACTGCTGACTGTACCAGCATCCTCCTATCCCCACCCCCAGACTTGCTCCAGTGTTGCTTAGGGTGGTCATGGATCTTAATGGTGTCCTGGGGGAATAGCTGTCATAATTTCCATCTGTTTTTTGTTTTATATGCCCTGCCCACTTTTGCCTTTCCCCGCTCCCACTCTCACTGGTTGCATTCAAGGGAAACTTCCCTCTATGGACTAGGCCTCCCCCTAGGGACCATCACCAGTGAGCACTCCCCCACAAGGATGGGCACATCCATCACTCCCTGCCACTCTGTTAGTCACCTGAGCCACTAAACAAAAGCAGATCACCTGGACCTTAGTTAGGGTTTTATCCCTCTATACCACTGGAGCAGCTTGCAGTGGTTATTTTATTTTTTTTTTATTTTTTTTTTTTTTGCACTGGCTTTTAAAGAGTGATAGGATGGCAATGGATATGATTTCATATTGAAATGAGTTCCATTCATCTGTTAAAAAGATTCTACGTCACTAATTCAAGTTGCTCCTTAGCCCTTACCATCTTGGGGAATCGTCCACTTGCATCCCCCCCGCCACCATCCAGAGTTCAGAAAGAAAGCAAATTCTGTATTCCTCTAATGTTGAGGACCAAAAAAAAAAAAACAATTTAGGTAAAAAAACATTATTTTTCTGTACTTCCTTCTCCATAACAGAACTCAAAATATAAGTTTACCAAGGGAATGTAAAGCTAGGCTTCCTAAGATCCACAGAGATTAATAGCCTAGTACTCACCTATAAATCTAAGTAGCTTTTTCCTTTTCCAACACATACTGAACAATACAGCTGTACTGACAGTTACTGATGCACAGACCATCTTTAAATGATTTAAGCAGATGCAATGTTTACTTTTGCATCTTAAATGATTTTCAATACTTGTTCTCGGCATCACTAAGTTACTGACAAAAATCAGAACCTCTTTGCTTTATGTGCCCCTGTATGTGCCCCTTAACAGCTTGCACCCAGGGCACCTGCCACCTTTATCCCACTCTAACTATGGATTTGTACCAACTGTAGTACACATTTTTTAGTAATCTCTTGGCTCCCTTTACAGTGTGAAACACTTCAGTGAAGTAAGGGTATTTACTTATTTATTTAAATTTGTAGAACACTGATCAAACAATGACCAATTACATGCTCAGCCCTGGTTACATCATAATGTAACAAAGCAAAGAATAGTATACAAAAGTTAGCATATAAATCTGACATATTATATATACACAGAAGATAACAAACCAAATATATTTATAGAGTTACATAAGTAGAGTAGGAAAGGAAGAATACAGTTAAAGTAGGAGAAGTAGAAGTTGTGGAAATATGGGTAGTATTAGCTACTTTAAAAAAGCTAATAGAGACAGTAAGATGAAGGAGTCTAGATTATGAATGGTGGGTTTGGAACAGTAATGGTGTGGTAAACTGAATCACAGTTTAGGATGAATGAGTTAATCAGGTGGATTAGCAATCTGGGAGGTAAAGATACTATGCAGTTGAAGATATTGGTTTAGGTGACATGTCGTTTAGATAGACAGTTGTACTTAAACTGTTTTAGCAAGTATTGTTTGAGCTGTGGCCTGAAAGGGGAGTAGGTTGTGTGATCAATTAAATCAGGAAAGAGTGACTGTCACAATTTTGGGGCCTGTACAAATAGCTTGTACTTGAAGCCACTAAGCAGTTGAAAGAGTAAGACAGCAGTGTTCTTTCCATTGTGAGTTTGGTATGAGTCTCCATATTTTATTGGAGATGGTTTGAAAGGTGGCAGTGTTTTTGACAGTGGTAAATGCAAACAAAATGAGACCTTACTCAAGCTGAGCAAGAAGGATGCCTTTTCCTGTAGCAGCCCTTGCTGGATGTAAGAGGAACTCAGATATTTTGTTGGCCCAAAAGAGTAGACTGTTGATCTTGGCTTTCAGCTTTTTCTATGCACTCATGGAAAGTACAGTTATGTAAGTTGCACTTACTCATAACAACAGATTTTTGAATTCCTCACTGCTGCAGTAGCCTTTAGGCTATATGGGTTGTGTCTTGCCCCATGACACAGCAACTAGACAGTTTCCAAAATCTATGGCTCCCTTCCATACTTACACTCTGACTGCTGATTGGTAAGCCTGAGTAGGAAAAATCAGCAGTCTCCAAGTAGTGATTTTTTTTAATCATCAATATTTCCCAAAAATAACTACATATAATCCTAGGACCTATATTATAATCTCGAAGGTTTAAAACTTCGAATCACTAAAGATAGAAGTTTAGTGATCGATGTCTTAAACCAACGAAACCAAAAAAAAAAATACTAAATAAAAAAAAAAAAAAACTAAATAGTGTGTAGGCAGGGGGGCAAGCTCCCCTGCACCCCCCACACCCCCTACTTAAGTATACCAACTCCGAAAATGCAATACATTGAAGTAAACAGAAATCACCCCCTACAGAGATTTTCCGTTTAAAAGTTCGATGTAGTGCACTTTCGGTATTCTCGTGTCGACAATATCATATTCGATATTGTCAGACTTAGAGATTTTAATGTAGACCCACAATCCTAATAGGATTGGGTGGGTGCAGCTGCTGCAACAGTGAAAAATTTGAACATCTACTGTTATGGGTAAGCACAACTTACTCAACTGTGCTATGTTTATCATTTCCACTGATGCAGTAGGCTTTAGACTATATGGATTGATTACCAAATTTTATTCAACCTGGGAGAGAAAGGATACGGATACAGTAGCCCCTGTAGAATTGTCCTAGCAAACATAGTTCTGGATCTAGTGAAAGAATCCAGTTTGTAATGTCTTGTAAAGGTATGTACAGAGGACCATTTAGCTGTCAGTAGAATGCTTCTGGAGTCCACCTCTTTCCAATATGCCATCAAAGCATACATCTCAACTCTCCAGAATTTTGCCTCATATTTTTAGTCTGCTCCTAATAAAAGTTTTAATTTTCTGAATTTTTGTGGCAAATCAGTGAGGACTGAATTCACTAAACAATGACAGGTGTTTGAATTTCAGACCTCATATCCTCCAGGAAATGTAAGACCTTTTATTCTAGCAACTTTATAATAAGTTTGTAAGAGCATTATTTAAAAGTTGCCCTATTTGGGGGACTTTGCCCCCCCCCATTATTTTTGGCTTTGTCTAGATTTTTTGTGCTAAGCGGCAAAGAGCAATGCATCAAAGAAGACAAGGCCCTTATAGAGTGAGCCTTGATACTGCCTGAGACTGATTTACCATGGTGAGTGTAATAAAAGGCAATAGAAAGGACAGCTACTTGGAAATATTCTGTTTTGACATGGGGTGTCCTTTCTTAGTCCCAGTATAATAAATAGCATATCAACTTTTCTAAAGGGCTCAGTAATGTCAAGATAGTAATTGAACTCCCTGTATACTTTCAGAGCATGTAGAATAATTTCTCAGGAGTCAGGATAGAACAATGGGAGAGTGATAGACTGATTCGAACTAAACTCTGAAACAACCTTGGGCATGAATGTGGGATTTGTATCTAATGATACCCTATCACTACAGAAGACCTAATAGTGTTCAACCACCATGAAAGCTTGCAATGCAGATACTCTTCCTGCAGATGTCAAAACAATGAGAACAGCTTTCCATGTAATTAGCCGTAACTCTGCTAGATATGCAGGTTCATCTGAAGATGTATTTAACTTTTCCAGCATAAAGTTAAGATCCTAGGAAGGGTCAACCTGTTTGCATGATGGTCTCAGGTACAACACTCCTTTCAGAATATGTAGTAAAACATAGAAGAAAGTGGAGGATCTTTGGGCAGAAATGCTGAAATGAATGCATTATGTACCTTGACAGATGAGTACAAAAGGCCAGAGGCTAGTAATCCACACACATATTTAAGCACCAGTGGCACACAGTCCCTGATAGGGCTCTGGTTATTGGCTAGGCAACAACTAGAAAATATTTTCTATTTGCAAATAAAATATTTTCCAGCAGCAGGTTTTCTTGCCTTGCTGCATGTCCTCTGAAAAGAGGCGCCTAAAAGGTATTAGAATTGAATCATTCAGGCAGTTAGTTGACGATGTTTGAGAGTGTGGTGTATCAAACTCTGCCTGACTTTTGTGAGTAGGTCCATTTTGTAAGGAAGCTTAGGGTAGTTACATAAGAAGGGAGAACCAATGTTGTCTGGTCAAAAAGGGGGGATATATTTTCCAGGACTGTTTGGACAAAGGTCTGGGGATGAATCTGTTGAGTTGTCTATTTTGACAGGAGGCAAACAGATCTACTTGTAGTATTTCCTACAACTCAATCAGTTCCTGAAAGAACTCCCTCATTCAATTTCCATTCATGAGGGACTGTCCTGGTCTTACTTAGCTTGTCTACCACTACTTTTTGCTGAAAGAATGAAGGATGCTTGGGGAGTTAAAGAGTGCTGAAGAGCAACCTGCCAAGAAATCACAACCAGTCTGCATAGAGGGTACTTCCATGTGGACTCTTGCTTGATGATGTAACACATCAGTGTGATGTTGTCAGTAATCACCTGGAGAGGTCCTAAACACCATAGATGATGATGACATTTTAAGGAATAGATCATACCAACATGTAATTTACATTTATGTGCTTTGGTCTGTCTGAAAAATCTTACAGGTCTTGTACCTTTACCCCAAGGCAACTGCTCCTTAAGCAAAATCTGAGGTGTCTCTAGTTATAAATTGACATCTGAGGTGTCTCTAGTTATAAATTGACTTAGAGATAGAGGGGAAAAGGGGAGACCTATACTTGCTTCTATTTGTATTCTCCACCACTGCAGTTCCTTTTTTATAAAGCACAAGACTGGTATCTGAAAGTCAAAAGGATGCAAGTGTTGGGCTCATATGTTTGGAGAATTAGTTGAATCGTCCTCAGTGTAACCTGGCATGAGGAATCATGAGAATCACAGATACTGGGAACCTCAAAATCCTGAGCTGGGGGCTGTATTTAGCCAGATTTCTTCAAAGGGAGAAGAACACCCAGTGGTTTATCTCAGTCATAGGCTTCAACCCAGGGAGGAATGCTCCGCAGCTGTAGAAAAGGAATGTCTAGCCATAGTGTGGGCACTGCAGAAACTTCAGCCTTATCTGTATGGAAGAAAATTCACTGTAGTGACAGATCACAATCCCCTAACATGGTTAAACAGAGCCAGCCAGCAAAATGCCAAGTTGCTAAGATGGAGCCTATGGTTGCAAGCATATGATATGTCAGTGCAGCACTGCAATGGGATTAGCAATGCCAATTCAGATGGGGTCTCAAGACAGGGAATGGGGTAATGTATACTCAGACAGACCTAACCCTCTCAAGCAAAGGTTCTCAAGGGTCACATGAAAAACTAGCTTGAGTTCTCCAGGGGGGAGATGTGTGAAGATAGGTAGATAATTATGTCATTTGTAAATATTAATGTAAGTCACAAGCTGGTTCTCTTAAATGTGAAAAGACTGTACTGGATGTTGAACTGGAAAAAATGTAACAACAGTGCACTCTGCTGTAAGAAATCTGATAAGTCAAGCATTCATGACTGTCTTTTGATCTCAAGGCTCAGAGCCGAGATGTCTGGATAAAGGAATTCTGGCTATTGTCTTGAGACCAGACTTAATTGCTAGAATGTGCATGTATAAATTCTTTTATTGCGCTGGCATCCTGACCAGCTGAAAGATCAAAAGGGCTATTAACCTCTGAGATTCTGTTAGCCTGGGAACCAGAAAGAAATGATGTGATCTGAAATGAATCAGTGGTACTGTGTTATCAATTTAAGGACAGAAAGAATGAGAGCATTTAGCATTTTGTCTTGTGAACATCCTACTCCCCAGCACTGCCTATGCTCCATATGTAAGTTTATTTTAGAATTGTGTTTTCTCTTAGATATAGCTAAGAACTAGGAATATTAGATTAGTTTTATTTTTCTGTACTGATGTCAGAACTTTTCTACTGTATTATTTTAAGAATTTCTCTATGATCTCTGAACTCGTGACTAGCACTGTGTAGTAAGAAGTATTGTCTTGTGTTTTTATTATTTATTATTAAGTATTTTTAAACCTTTCAACTGTGGCTGTTTTGTGTAGAGATAATTTAAGCTCTAAGAGTACATTGCATGTATATAGTGATATTGTACAAGGCCACTCCAATATCCTTGAGGTTAGGTCACACTTACCATTTGGATAATAATATTGCACAGCACCCTTTCATAACGGCCTTTTAGTAGCTGATAAATATTAGTGGGTGGTGGCAAGTGGTACTATCGTATAGTCTGGGTAAAAGGGGCACAGCTGGAGAACCTGTGCCAGCCTTCCCCAGGAGTGTCTGTGTGGTTTATATAACTCTTATGTCAAAGTGTGTGTGTGACAGCTACTTGGGCAAGGACACGAAGCACTGGTTGGACAAAGGGGGTGCTGGAGGTTTTATCTTGCCCACTAGGGTGAGATCTGACCCTATAGCTGTGCCAGTGGGGAGTCTTATTGGGGACCTGGAGAGAAAGGCAGAAACCAGCCCCAGACTGACTGTGATCTGTGTGTGCTCTTAAAGGAAAATTGTACTTTACTGTGTGTGTATTTATTATCTTTTCCAGATATGCACACCCCTCACTGGTGTTAGTGGTGAGCACTGAGGCTCCTTGATTACTGGGCCAGTGCATGGGTGTCAAACGTTTCACATCTCCACCACTTTTCTCACTTTCTCCAAGTATCGGTGCTATTTTCTGCCATAAGTCCCAACTAATATAACCATGAAACGCCAGGAGAAGAAAGCTGAACATTCAAATTTATTTAATAAAAGTTAAGCCCTTTCATCCTAGTATCTGTACTTCATCAGAACTAAATACATCACTGCAAATCTAGATTAACATAGCTTAAGCACATCACACGAGCTGCTAGAAAAAAAAATAATGGAAAAAAATTGTAAAAACTATTAACACTGGAATAACTTTTTATAATGTCTTTACATGTTTGTTCATGTGATGTGTTTAAGCTATATAAATCTAGGTTCACTGATGTATTTAGTCCTAATAAAGTACAGATACTAGAATGAAAGTGCTTAAATAAATTTGAGTGTTCAACTTTCTGCTCCTGGTTTTTCATGGTTTTATTAGTTTTTCATCACTGGTATCTTTTCACTACAGAATTCCCAACCAATTAAAATTTCTAGCCATATATTGTCAAATCTGACTTCTTGTACACATCCTAGTTACGCAATTAATGAAACCCAAAATAGCATACTCTTTTGAATATTCACACTGCTGAATTGCTGAATTCCTCTTGTAATAGAATCACCCAAAATAAGCTCTCCGAGCTATGCTGTATATTTTCCATAGCCTTTATCATAGTAATTTTGCCCTTTTTTTCATTGTTCTCCTTGCATCCCCTGATTTTCCCTACAACCTTTTCTTTCTATCTCCACCCTCTTTTGATTGCTCCTTTCCTAAACTTCTAGAGTCACGTATTCTGCTTGGCCATTCCCAGCTAAACTATTCAGTGCATCAGAAAGGGCACCTGTGGTGCATGGTTTGGGGACTTAATTCATAAGCTCACAGGTTCATAGGTAAGTACTAGGCTAGCTGCCCTTCCAGGCCATTTTATGTCTATCCACTTTCCCTTTTTGTGCTTGAAATAACCTATCCCATTTAGTTATAGACTGGCCTTACTCATTCCATGGCTGATAATTATTATTATTACCCCTAATGAGAATAACTGGGAATCATACCATGGATAATTTGAGGGTCCCATGCATGGGATAAAGCATTTAGGAGGTGCCTCTGTCCATTAGTAATACAGGGGGCAGTTCTGGGTTATTTTTTGTTTCCCATCCATAGATCTAAGTTTTGCATTTGGAGAGGGATAAACTTTATTTTATGAGGATGGGGAGTATGTTTGACAGCAGCAGTATCCTCCATGAGCTACACTTGTTCCTCCAAACTATTCTGTTGATGCTGTAGAAGAGGTTTAGATCCCTAGACTGAGTATTACTGATACCATCTGACATCCATAATGGGTCAGAGGATACCTTGTGAGCCAGACACAGGTCACCTCTTAGCAGTCTGTAAGATACCAAGTATAGTGACAGAGCTTTGAGTTAGTAAGGTATCTCTGTGGGTATTTCAATTGTTGCATGTGTCTGGATAGATACACGCCACAGGGGGCATATAGTCAATGATTCCAGAGACAGTAATGCCATTATCCTGGTATAGAGCAAAATGGTGAGAGAACTGGAGGGGTGATGTATAGGAATTGACTTATACATCTATACACCTGAACAGTGTAAGAGAGAACAGAAAGGGATTATGAACAGAATGCACCACATTGTGAAGAGGCATTTAAGAGGAACAAGCTGAAGCTGGGAAAAAAGGATGACATTGGAAGGGTTTAGTTAATAATGCTTTAAAGGGAATGCTACATTACTGAAAATATGGAAGTATCCTAAACTTAATTATGTGAAGTATTGGTACACTTAGTTTATAAGTTCAAGGATGACTGGAACAGAAAAAAAGAGACAGCGAGAAAGACAGAGGTGAGGGGAAGCTATGCAGGGTCTAGTTGTAACATTCAGGTGAGCTTGAGAGACCATATTTTCTTCCCTTTGCAGCTTCATGTCTATTTATAACTATCACTCCCCATCAATATACTGATTTTTATTAACTTCCTTATCTCATTTAATCCAAACCACCTACTTTCTTAGCCCATTGTCTCTCCTCATGTCTTGCCTTTTTCATCCACTGCTAACTTACCTGCCCCAGCATGACCATATTCCTTCAATACTCAACAGTAATCCTGTGATTTCACCACAGCTTAGTCAGCACACTTCCAACACAATACTCCCTGCTACCCTAAATCATTCATCTTTCCCCTATTATTCCCTAGGGTCAACTTTTCCTTCAGCTGTATCAGCCATCTAAAAATTCCATTCTTCTCCACCCACAGAAATCACCTCTCACATGACACTCTTCACCCATCATTTCACTTTCCATCCTTTTCTTCTACCCTAATACCTCATTGTCTCATATAACCTCATGCTATATGTTTGCCTCCAATGCCATTCCAACCCACTACTACATTCAACTTAGCATCCTGTAAATGTGTCTGTGACTATGTAAGCATGAATGTAAGTGTGTGTGTGCCCATGTGCATATGTGTGTCTGTGTGTGTTTGGTGCTCATGCCCATTTCCATCTGTGTGTGTGTGTGTGTGTGTGTGTGTGTGTGTGTGTGTGTGTGTGTGTGTGCGCACCCATCTATGTGTACGTGTGTGTGCACGTGTATCTGTGTGCATGTGTGTATGCATGCCCACAATTACATCAATGTGGCTATAATTAGATGAACATTATGTCAGCAACAATAATGAACACTGACCTGCCACTAAAGCAATTACTTTTATCAATGATTCAGGAGGTTCAAGAATAAGGCTTTGAGAACAGCATATTCGAAAAGGGAAGTTGCCTAGGCCTACTGAGGCCATGTCTTCTTCTATAGGAGACAGAAACTCATTTTCCATATATTGTCTGGCCATAGCTGCTGATCCAGCACCAGAATGTACGAAGATATAGTATGACTGCAGGCCTTAACTATGAATGGCAGACAACTACAGCATCACTACACAGCCATTCCACTGAGGATGCATAAAAGAAAAAAATGTTGTCACAACTGTGTGTTTTTGTGTGAATGAAGGTGCGTTTACACCTGTTTGTGTGTCTTGGGGGTTGTAGGATCATTTTCTACACCCTCCTTTTGATGTGGAAATCTGCTTCAATTCCTTTTTATGCTACCTGATTTCTCTTTAGCACAGTGGTGGTGTTGCGGTAGTGTTGTCACCTCACAGTAAGACGTTGTCCTGTTCGATTCTCAGCTAAAGCGTCTTCTGTGTGGAGACATGCGTGAATGGGCGTACCTTCGTTGAAGGTTGTGCGTCAGGGCTGGCAATTCAGCACGTAAAAATCTACTGCCAATCATTAGCAGACCGGAGTTCTGCTGTGGCGACCCCTAACCGGGAAAAGCCGAAAGACACAACAACAGACTGAAAGGATTAAGCAGGGCAACCTAGATAGAGACAGTGAGTCTTTTCTTGGGGCAGGGAGGTGTATAAGCTCTGTGTGTGACTAAAGCATATCACATCTCTGATTAACAGAGATGGCATAACACAGGACAGGCACAACAGTGAATCAGATGCTTACACTTGCTACTAAATACCATTTGAGGACAGCCAAATAAGGTTGAAAAAGAAATGTATATCAAGTAGGATGCCACAGCGAAAGATTCATGTGGTGTGAACTAATTATTCCTGAAAGGTGAAAAAGCCATCCTGAGTAGGCACTGATGATGTTCAAGCTTGTTTTGGTTTTGCTGCAGACTACAATTAACCTTAATAATACAAAAAATTCAGAAATCTTTTATACACAAAAAATTTAGCCCTAACATACCTGCTAGGCCACATACATCACTCTGAAATACTCTAAGATTAAAAATAATCTGTATAGATAAAGAAACACAACAGTGCCTTTTTAATCAACTACACAGTATGCCTCTGGAAGACTATATACTTAAAAAGATTATAAACTGCAGGTCATCCTGCCGAGCAGTAGACAAAGGGCAGTTAAGAAGTAATGGCTGGTTAGATATTGCAGTAAACAAGAAGTACTTTTCAACAGTGTTTTGTTAAAATCCGCACAAATGAACAAAGCCAAACTCTAGTCACATTTTTGGGAAGGCATGCCTCTTGCACCATCAAATATGTATTTAGGTGGTGTTTTCAAACTTTCACTTGAGTTTGCTTCCTATTATTGCAATGTGCATGTCTCAATTTACTGTCTTATATTTTCATTTCTGATATCCTACCTGCTTATCAAGGGCGCCCGCAGGCAGGTGCAAGGGGGTGCACTTGCACCCCCCTGGAACCGGCTGGCCAGGAGATTAATTTTCTTTAAAAAAAAAAAAATACTTTGGCGTTCTTGGTCCTGGTCCCATAATGCATCACATCTGTGTGTGCATTGTCGTTCGCGCTCAATTTGAAATACAAGTCGTGTTTGGTATTCAATTTGCAGGAGAATAAGTCTTCAAGTTTTGCTTGCTGATTCGCCTGTTCCTGGAGAATGAGTTTTGCTTTATTCATTTAAGTAAGCATGACCGGGAGTTGGACAGTAAGTTTTCACATTTGCTTTATTCAATCAATTATGCGCCATTTCCAAGTTGTGGCGCGCAAGTGTGTGTATGTGAATGGATTTTGCCTGTACAGTCAGATGTCTGTTCTTCTATAGGTCTATACATTATGCACATAACTACTGCTGTTTTGAAGGTGGTCATTCCCGACTAATCGGTGGGGGAAGGGATGCAAAGCATCTAACTATCATCTGCATAGATTTCTAAATGGCGTTGGTGCTGTTTGTAGTGTATTGGGGAGGGGAAAGCGGAGTGAGCCCGGAATGTACGCAGTTAAGGTCAGTGGTTGATTTTTTCCCCTAGGAGGTCACTGGCTGCTGCGGTGTCTCAGTCTCGGAGAGAGAGAGTGTCTGTTGTTTTGTGGTACTCTATCTCTAATATAATCTCTAATAATGGGTGCTTCTGTCTTTTTTATGAGTCACATACAGTAAGTCTGCTAATGAATTAGTAAGCAGCACCTTCTGATGCATTCCACCCCCTAAACTTTACATTCTCTGCGGCTATCTGTTTGTTGTTTTTTTTTTTTTGAGTTTTGGGAATTACAGCTCCCCACACACTGCGAAGAAATAGGAAAGAAGAATTAGCATGAGAAATAAGTGATTGTTATTGATCCTGCCCGTCCTTAGTGAAGTTCAACATAACCCTTTCAGCTATATGGTGCTGGAAGTAAAAGCTATTCCTTACACACACATTGACATGGGTGAGTTTCAACTCCATCTCATTACTACTTGGGAAGTTTTAATGGTACTGCTCACCATGGTGACTTGGGTCGTTATGCTAGCAGTCATAGACATAAGACAGTGAAGCAACATTAGTGGGACTTTGGCATGAATCTCTATTTCTCCACGCACGCATTATGTTATTTACGCATCATATAGCTGGCTTAAATAGATGTGTGCTAACTGCATGCGTGCTGTATGTGTAAATAAAACAGAAATGCAGCAGGAACGGGGATGGTGTGTTCAAAGATTTAAATACAATTAGGAACTGTAAGTTGGTGTATCAGCTTCAGGAATGTGATTGAATGTAAGGTCTGTTGTTGTTAAGTCCTGGTGTGGTGTTTATAAAATGGTGTCATTTACATGTGTTGGGTGTTTGTGCTTTATGTGGAACACTTCACAAAGTAATAAAACTTTTAAGTAAAATCTCCCATGCAGATGGTTTTGTCAAAAGGCTGATTCACTAAACTGTATGCATTGTTTTTTTCTAATATGAAATATCATTTTGTCTGGTAGAACTGTAGTTTTATAAAGTGAACCCTTGATGTGTGTGTGCTTAGTTATTAAATGATAGCATTGCTTTTCTTTGACTGTACTATAGGGTCATATGGTTTACTAAAAGCTATGATGAAGGTGTAAATATTGTTTAATGACAAAAACGTGTCCTGGGGCACTAACACTATGAAAGAGAAAGCAAAATGTTTTCTTCTCACCCCAACATTTCAGGCTAGTATTATGAACCCATTTTGATGGCTTCATTCTCATTGTTGTTGCAGAGTTCATTACTGAATGGGATTGCTGAAAACACACTGCTGTATGACATACTAAAGTTGCCAGGCATTTTTTTGATAACCAGAAGACAGTGTCAGTAGCCTCATGTATGTACATGTGCACGTTTTGTAAATTTGGAGTAAGATGCACCTGCCTTACCAGTTAGATTTGAGAAAATAATGTTCCACAGAGAGGGTGGTGTGCCCCTTGATTATGTTGCTTGAAGTGATGGTACAGCATTAAGTCATCACAGGAGTCCATAGTTGCTTAGGATATTCCAGTAAATGGATGGGATTAAACTGTGGGCAAGGTTGTTGCACTGGGGCTTGTTGCAATACAGTAACAAACTCTGTAGATCATTGACATTTTTTCTGCCCCTATTTATCATAAACTGAGGCCTTTCATACCTAGTTCATGTGAATATTAATAACATCTTTCAATCCTGTCTGTAAGGTGTGGTGACATTTTCACACTGACATCTAAATTTCTCCTAGTCAGTATAAATACCAAATAAGATGTCCCAGAAATAGTCACAGGTGGTTGTTGCGATAGCAGTGCATATGGAATGCATATATGTATGCATGTATGTACATATGTGTGTGCATATTGTTTCTGTTTTTTTGTGGGGGGTTTTTTGTGTGTTTTTTTACTCCAGGCTTTTATTAATGTCTGTAGATGATCATGATATTAAATACTAGATACCACAATTTAAATGAACTTTTGAGAAATGTGTGAATAAGTTGCTTATGTTTTGTAGTTGTAAGAAATGTGGATTTGATTGTACTTTAAGATGCACTGGATGTAACACTATCATGTGTTGTTTATGCACCATGAGCAGTCCTGCTGAACTTGTTCACCTTGCATACATTTCATCAACCACGTCTTTTTTGTAGCAATACTGTTATCAAATTGTGTTCACCCTGCATACATTTCATCACCACTTTTTTGTAGCAATACTGTTGGCAAATTTTCTAATGCAAAATATTATAGCTTTTATTTTGTTTGTGCAGTTTGATTTCATCCTGCCCTTCCCAGCAAACATTTTTCACTTTGGCTATATTGGGATCTTTTGCCCACTATAGACTATGAACTCTTTTGCAGCATTCATTTTGTTTATAGTCAGTTTTACTCTTTACTTGGCTTCTTTCTTTCCCCATGGCTATGACTTCTTCCATTGAGAAGTAAAGCTGCAGTGAAATGTAATTTTTCAAGTATCGCACACTTTTTGCCTATGTTTCTTTAGTGATGGTGAATTCCTAGTGGCTATAATACTAATCAGTCAGAGAAACGCCTTTCATTTTTGCCATTTCCTAGTTGTGAGAACAGTCCATTTGGTGGCATAAAAGGTATTATCCGTATTTCCTTTTACACTTGTTGTCATTCCCCGTCTGTAAAATGGCATCAGTGGTGTACTGTGACTTGTTGCTTACAACCCATTGACACATCCTGTTCAAGGGAATCAAACTTTTTTTACAAGACACTTGGTTCATGCCCTGTCAAGCCAGAGTGTGTGGCTTATAGAATTTGTTCTTAAATGTGGGTCATCACTGTCACAACTGGAGGTCTGCTCGCTACACTAGTGGGGTCAACAGGTGCAATAGCATTATTAAAAGGTGAACAACTGTCACTGTTTAAAGTGCTCTATTAATTTTAATAAAGAACCATGTGTGTGTAGAAATGCTTTTTATTTAAAATAGTTAAAGAAATGGGGATGTGTGCGATAACTGTTATGTAACAAGCTGGGAAGCTGTGAAAAAATTCTGATGTGGTGATCTCCTGTTTTATGGCATACATCATACGTGTACTCCTCTTCCATTTATTTCGACTGGGGATCTAGAGTGTCGTTGCTGCAGCCACATGATCATTGAAAATAAAACTGGTCACCCCTTACTTTTGGGGTGTATCGTGAACTCCACTGTTCATCATGAGATACATGCACCGAATCATACCTTATGGCTAAGGTATGGCTTTGGTCGTCCTCCATCTGTAAACTGCTTGGCTTAAGTTACCATTATTAACATTTGAATTTTTCAAGATAAAGGCATTATTAAACTCATGTTAAGCTGATTTGTTGTTTGAGTCCTGCACATTCTCTGCGGTAGAATGCTAGCTATTTTTATTTAAAGCAGAGTCTCCAGGTTCATTTAAGCTGGTTAGTGGTTCATTCCTGTTGTTTACTCTCCTACAGGCCTCCCAAAATTTTGGAGAAAGGTGCTCTGCATTCAGTATGTTACAGAGGCCTTTACTGTCTACTTTTTTGGAGGTTGTTGAAAAGGCAAGATTGTCTGAGCTTTTGCAACATATACAAACTTATAAGAAATTCTCCAACTTCCACAACAAAAAAGTAACAGAAATCAAATTCTCCACTCAAAAGATACTTGTATTTAATTTTTAAGTGTTTAAAATTAACGATATACTTTTCGTCAAAAACAGTGTCTCGACTTCTTCAGAAACTCTTAAACAGTAGTTCTAACCACTATTTAAGATAGGACTCAAGCAATCATTCAATAATCCATTTAACAATTTAAAGGCACATGTTAAAATTTAACATCCCATTCATACATTTTATTATTATCTTAAAATATCTGCTTACATAGTAACACTCATTCACGACTAGCGTAATTTAAATAGCTTTTATGCTATCACACTGATAAAAATATTAATACACTCATAAACTTGTAATATACACTACATCACTTATTTAAAAAATTCCATTAATTCGTGTTTAAAACCATGAACACAAAAATACATATAAAAAATGTATATAATCTAATCAAATAACCAGAGAATCATAACCAAGAAATAAACAAAAATTAATCAAAATGTAAAAAATAATAATAAATAAAAACATTTCCCAATCACCATCACATCTTGAAAAATGGAAAATGCATATATATATGTATATTGAAGTAAAATATTGAAGTAAAATATTAAGATTTTTTTCTCTCTCTTATTCCTTTATACATATACATTCAACTCCTTGTAAATATTAGGCCAGAGGTGCGTTTCAATCACATGGAAGGTTTATATTTATATTTATATGTTATATTTAACCCTTTAACCAGTGGGTGAGTTCCTTTGTGAATGGTATTAATTTAATTCTTTAAAACCACTTAGCTCCAGAAGTTAACACAGTAGTTTTGACAAACTTAATTAAAAGCTAACTTTTATTAGATGGAATTTTGGATAGGCTGATCTTTCCCCATTTACCTAACCTTTACCTAGTTAGATTTTTTAACCTGAGTATACACATGATGGAAATCATTTCATTAATGCCTGGAAATACACAGGCATTTACCCTGAGTTGCCATAAGAGTTCCTTTCTCTCCAGTTTCAAAGACTCTGGGCCACCCCTGTCGTCTTTCTTCAGTTGGTCAATGACCCTAAATTTAAAGTCATGGCCAACGTTTTCACTAATGTGTCTTGCTAATGCATTTTCAGTTTTATTCCTGTTAATGCAATAAATGTGTTCGTAAATTCTTTCACCCAGCTTTCTATCAGTTTTCCCGATATAGAAAGCCGGACAACTTGTACATTTAGCTAAATATACCACTTGTTTACTATTACAGTTGTATTTCCCATTCGACCTGTATTTCGTATTACGAATGCTGAAATTATAACCTACATCGATGTATTTACAGTACCTACACATATTACACTTGTACATACCTTCTTTGTTTGTGTTAACTCCATAATTTGCTTCCAAAATTTCTTTTAGGTTGTTACCACACCTATAAATTATCTTAGGCCTTTCTGGAAGCTTATCCCTAAAGCATTTATCTCCCATCAGGAAGTCCCAATTCTTCATAATGATGTCCATTATTTTATGGGAGTCAATATTAAACATACATATAAAGCCACAGGTATCCACCATTTCTTTCTTTGTACTAGATACTGCACTCCCTCCCTTTGTTTTACTTAGTATTGGGACATAGTTTCCTGTAGATCTTTTGAACTGAACCTCTTCAATAATTTCCTGAAGAAAAAGGGCTGGATAACCCCTCTGTTTAAAAAAATTTAACATTAAGGTACATTCCTTATCAAACTCATCGTCTTTGGTGGTCATCCTGGCCGCCCTAACCAATTGCCCCTTAATTACAGATCTTTTCTGAAATGACGGGTGGCAGATATTTTAAGATAATAATAAAATGTATGAATGGGATGTTAAATTTTAACATGTGCCTTTAAATTGTTAAATGGATTATTGAATGATTGCTTGAGTCCTATCTTAAATAGTGGTTAGAATAAGAAGTTATGTACCTACCATAACGTTCCATGTTAGTTGTCTTCTCTCGCCTTCTTTCTTGCTTGATGGGTTCGAGCTCGAGAACTCCTTTTACCAGCTCGAGGCAGCCCCATATCCCATGATGCAAGGCAGTAAGTACCCAGATCTCGTTTGTTGACAAAAGGGCAATAACACCAAGCATAAAATACTTCCCAAAGGAAGAAGGAACTTACAGATGGAAAAAGGACCAGGTCTGAATGGTCTTTAGCATAATAGTTTCTTATACAAGGTCTGTCCAGGCCAGGGGAAGAAGAAAAAGAGGCGAGAGAAGACAACTAACATGCTTAATGTTAAGTTGTCAATCCATTCTTGCTTGATGGGACTAGCACCTCTATCCTGGGTGGCTCAATGGAACAAACTCTTGAGGACTGTAGAGCCAAAACTGGCTCTGTCCCTGGAGGCCAAGTCCAATTTGTAATGGGAAACAAAAGTGTGAGGAGTGGCCCAAGTGGCGCTGCACAAATAGTGTCCAAAGGCAGTCTAGCTTGAAAAGCTGTAGAAGTAGCTAAACTCCTAGTTGAATGTGCTTTAGGTTTTGAGCACAGCTGTTTTCCCCTGATCGTATAAATTTCAGTGATGACCGAAGAAAGCCATCTGGACAAAGTCACTTTAGAAACAGGAAGGCCTTTTTATTATCCGCATAGGAAACAAAAAGTTGATCAGATTTTCTAAATTTTTGTTCTGTCCAAATAATATCTAAGCTGACGGTGGACGTCAAGATAATGTAGCTTTTGTTCAGCTCTATCTGAATAGTTAGGAAAAATACAGGAGATCAATGGATTGATTCAGATTGTTTTTGAAGCGACCTTAGGTAAAAAGGATGGATTAGTTCTCAAAGATACGCTGTCTTTGTGAAAAATCAAACAAGAAAGATATTTCAGGGAACAAGAAACAGCTGGCTCGAAGGGGAAGAATCAAGGATGTCAGCACTAAATTTAGATCCCACTGAGGAGGAGGATTCCTGATTGGAGGCTTTAGTAGGAAAATTCCTTTCAAGAAGGCCCTGCAGAGCCTATGGGACATAATATTATGATCTGCTATCCCGACATGAAAATTAGAAATAGCAGCCAACTGAACTCTGACTGTGGAAGAAGAGGAGCCTGCATGAAAAATCTCTGCTAAGAAGTCCAGAACTGCCTGAACAGGGCAGTAAAAGGATCAATATTTTGGGCCTTAGCCCAATAAGAGAAACGTTCCATTTGCTTGTGTAAATCCTCCTGGTAGAGGATTTTAGTGAACTACTATGATATCTCTAACTGGGTTAGAGATCAAAGGAAGCCTGGCTAAGGAAGGAAGTGGAGCAACCATGCTGTGAGGTTGAGAGGGTGAATCAGTAGATCTGGCACTGGGTCCAGATGCGGTGATGATGGAGAACCAAACTTGTCGAGGCCAGTAAGGCAATGAGAATCAATTTGGCTCTCAAAGCGGTAGCTTTCTGGATCACCTGAGGGATCAGAGGAAATGGAGGGAAGGCATAAAGAAGTCCCTGGGGCCAATCCTGGGTCAGAGCGTCTCTGGGGATGGCCTGATAGAGGGAAGAGGCTGAAGAAGTCTGGACATTTGCTGTTTTGGGGAGTAGCAAAAGATCCCATTCCAGAAAAATCTCTTCCACTATGGATTGCTTGAGAGACCACTCGTGAGGCATGAGAATAGCTCTGCTCAATCTGTCCGCTATAATGTTGGTTTTCCCAGGGATAGCTACCAGAAACCGATGAGAGGAGATCGCCCATTGCCAATAGGACTTGGTTCTGTTTGTTGATATACCAAACTACAGACATGTTGTCTGTGTGGACTGGGAAGAAAGTCGTTGAGGGCTTGCAACGTTAAAAGCACTGCTCTCATCTCCAGGACATTTATGTGCAGATGGTACATGAACCATCCTGCCCTGATAATGACCCCCACCCGATCAGGGAGGCATCCGTGGTGACAGTGGCTATCGGGGGAGGTACAAAGCACCTGCCTTGGTGAACCTGAGACGATGTGATCCACCAAGCAAGATGTTCTTTGCATGTTTGTGTCACCAGAATCTGGTGACGATTGGGAGTTGCTGGTATGACCACTGAGTGAACAGCATCCACTGAAGGAGGCGCATGTAGAATCGAGCCAGGGAAGAAGAGTAATGGCCGCAGCCATGAGACCTAATACCTTTAGAACCATTCTGGCCTGTACTTTCTTGCTGGCCAGAATGATCCTGACATGAGTCTGAATGTCTGAAACTCTTTGTTCTGTAAGGGTAGCTGACATCCGAACAGTGTTTAAGTTTGCGCCTATGAAGGTAATAGACTGGCAGGGCGATAAGGATGACGTTGACTGAGATGCCCAAATGAGAACAAAGGTCTATTGTGTAATCCCTGGCTTGTATAAGCTGATGCCTGGTGGTGGCTGACAGGAGCCAGTGGAAACACCTGCTCAGGTGAGCCGTGACCACTGCCATGCATTTGGTGAACACTCTGGGGGCTGTAGTGAGACCAAAGGGCAGGGCTCTGAATTGAAGTGACTGGACCCCAGGCGGAGAAATCTCCTGCTGTGAATTTTGATGTGAATCCTGAAGATCTATTGAGCACATCCAGTTGTCCTTCTGTAAGAAGGGCAGAATTGACTGAAGAGTGACCATTCGAATCTTGTCTTCCTCACAGACTTGTTGAGTCTGCTGAGATCCAATATTGGTCTCCAGTCTCCCGTCTTTTGGGGACCAAAAGAACCTTGAGTAGATTCCGGGCTCTGAATGGTCTATTGTAACTGGCTGAATGGCTCTTTTGCAGTAGTTTTGCGATTTCTAACTCTGCAATGTCCCTTAGACCGGTGGTACATCTGGAAGGGAACTTGAGGGGAAGGGACTTTCCTCGAAAGGAATTATGTAACCCTTGGATATGATCGACTGTACCCATCTGTCTTGAGTGAGGGAATGCCAGGCTTCTGGGTACAGTGATAATCTTCCCCGACTGCCTCCAAGGAGGGGCAGCCGGGCAACACCTCAGGGTTGCTGACAGGGCTTCTCAGGAAGAGACTCCCTGTTGCCCTGGTTCACCCTTCTGTCCTTTGGGATAAGGCCTAGAAGGGGTGGAAAACTCAACAGCAGAAAGAGTCTTGCCGTCCTGCTCACACCTGGTCAAGGTCTCCTTCACCTGAGGGCCAAACAGAGCTGACCCATCAAAGGGAGAATTTGTGAAGGACGCCTTAAAGGGATCCAAAATCACATAGCCGCATCCAGGCTCTAAGAGCCACACCTGTGCCTGCAGCTCTACTCGCTCCATCAGCAGCATAAGATATGCAATCTTTTCTTGGGCCCCTGCAGCTGTAGGATCCTGAACTACTTCTCCCAGCTCCTTCAGGATATCTCTCTGGAGTCTGGTGAAGTGACAAAGATAATTCAGCGCATAGCAAAGGTCGCTGAGGAAAACATTATCCATGGTCCTAGAGTCCTTATTAGGAGGATGGAGCCACCACCATGGCATCAGCGACACCTTTGGTAAGGAATTGTTTGTCAGTAGGGGCAGTGATAAATTTAGAGGCCTCCTAGGGACTGGCTCTACAGAGTCAGGAGCTGTCGGAGACACCCAGGAGGTGGAGGTGACTCATCCTCAGAGGGATTGTTCTGTTTCAGAAGTTCTAGGATGTCTGAGAAGGAGACATCCTCAGAGGGGATCTAGGGATCCCTCTGACTCATCAAAGTCAGTATCAGTCTACATGCTTCGTCCTCTTCCTAGGAGGATCTCCCGAAACATCAGGAGAATCCTCGAAGAGGGGAAATTCCCAATGGGGAAACCTGAGGCGGAGGATCTCTGGGTCCTGTAGCAAGAGAAGTGGCAGAGATGTCAACAGGTACAATAGAGGGAGGAAGAGACTGCTGACTGATACCAGTGGCCAGTACACTCTTCATCATCCCTCTAAGGAAGAGGAGATAAGAGTAGGCTGAAGGGACAGAAGGAGGTTAACCATGCCGAGACTCCAACTCCAAACTGGGGGGTAGAGTCGAAGGAGGAACAGTGGGCCAGTACCTGTGACTGCACTCTTCTCTACTGACCTCTCTCTCTGATGGTCTGATGACCGGATGATGACCTTGAAGATCTCCCCGGGGCTCCGGCCTCTGGAGATAGAAGAGGCCGAAAGCGGAGCGCTCTCGGGAGGGCCGAAGGAAGGAGACGCTTCCTCTTGGAATGGGCGAGCCGAGCCCGATCGATAGATCTCGAGCCTCGGAGCCGGCCGATGCCGCGGCAGCAGCGTCTGCCGGCCCGCCGAGCGCTACCAGCGGAGTAACGGGTGCCGGCGGTGTCGTCGAGCCCGCGCCGGTGCGATGCCCCACCCGCCGTCGGAGCCGGAGCCGACGGAGCCCGCCGACGTGCCGTGCCATGGTGGTGGAGCCGATCGGGGCCGACACTACAGTGCGGCACCGACTCATCGGGCGGCAAAGCTTTGTGGGAAACAGAAGCCTGGGCCTGCAGGACTCTCTGGCTGAAGAGTGACAAATAGCACAGGAGTCCTGCAGGTGAAGAGGGCCCAAAGAAACCCTCTCCTTAGACATGGTGCCTAAACACAACACACACACCAGTCAAATTAAATTAAACTAAT
The DNA here is from genome assembly GCF_019279795.1 of Protopterus annectens. Classification (NCBI taxonomy): domain Eukaryota; kingdom Metazoa; phylum Chordata; order Ceratodontiformes; family Protopteridae; genus Protopterus; species Protopterus annectens. The sequence goes on along the minus strand of NC_056735.1, from coordinate 1,380,621,165 downwards.
ACCAAGAGGTATTTAGTAAAAAAAATTGACTGACTAAAAATTAAAAGAGAGGGATTTCTGTCAGAAAAAAGGTTAAAATTAAAATTAAACTATCAAAAAATATCACAAAAGTGAAATACTTACCAGGAGCTGCTGCCTTGCATCATGGGATATGGGGCTGCCTCAACCCATCAAGCAAGAATGAAGGCGAGATTGACAACTTAACATCTACTGTTTACGAGTTTCTGAAGAATTCGAGACACTGTTTTGGACGAAAAGTGTATCATTATTTTTAAACACTTAAAAATTAAATACAAGTATCTTTTGAGTGGAGAATTTGATTTCTGTTGCTTTTTTGTTGCGGCTTTTGCAACATATGTTGTGTCTTCAGTTTGCAACAGTTAACCTTAGCAAACACTACTCATTCCTAGGTGTGATCTGGAACTGGAAGCTGCATCTCTTTTAGGCAGTCTTTCACATCTTTTCTTGTTTTCCACAGCTGCTGCTTTAAGAAAGCTGTTTATATTAATGAACTTTTTGTAAGTCTAGTTTTCATTCTATAACAATAAATTATAATATCCAATGTATCATTATTTAATTACTTCAATCCTCAGCTATTTGCCAGAAAAAGTACAGATTTTAGGAAGAACACACAAAAAATATGAGGCAAAAATCTGGACATTCTGCGAAAATCTTTACAGTTGATAGGTATGATGGTGCTTACTGCAGTATTAAATTTTCCTTGCATAAACATGTACAAAAGCAAAAAACTAGTTTTATGTAATTATTTTTTGTTGTTGTCCAGGTTACCATGATGCACATGTTTATCATTGGTATACCTGAAACAAATCAGAAAATGTTTTATTTTTAATCCCATACCTGACACTTTTTTTTTTTTGTTCAGTAACATCATAGAAGCTCTTCAAGATATTGACTACAAAGGTAGTAGTAGCCCGTCGGATTCTTTAGGTTGTCTTACAACTTCAAAGCCAATGCATCAGACAAGAAGCGAACATTCAGATATAGTAGCAATATGATATAGTTCATTACTGACGGCAATTCGTTTTCAGAATTCTTCACGTTGTAGGTTTTGCATCATTTTAGGATGCAGACAAAATAAGTTGAACTAAGCAGTGTTACTAGTGGAAAAGCAAGACATCAGTGAAGAAACTAATGAGTCAAGATAGGGAATATAAATACTTGTTCTGTAATAACTCTCAAAATCCACGCCTACTGTGTTTGCTCGGTGTGTCAATTGCAAATCTTTGGCAACACTAACTCAATACCAAGTTTAGTTGCTAGTGATCTTGCCTTACTGAGAATGCCATTCCTAAAGTGTTCTTCAGCATGGTTGCGGTGCTCCTTGAATATTTAAATGAGTCTGTTGATGTGTTGTTGAACTTTTACTATACAAGTTGAACAGACTGAAACATCTGAGCAAAAGGCTCAAGAACTGCTGAGTAATTTGCAATAATGAATTGAGAAATCAGAAACGTGCATGAAGAGCAAGCACTGAGTGCATTTGTTTGGTTTCACCAGCAGTGCTCTTCTGAAGATCAGCCATGTAGTTAAATATTTTCTCAAAGTTCTGACTAAACACACGAATGGATTTATATTACTCGGTCCATCATGTCTCACACAAAAGAGATATATTTGGTAGCAATGCTCATCTTTCTGGACTGTCACGGAAAAAAAGTAATAATCTTCTTGATAACACCAACAGCACTATGTATTTCAGGAAGATCATTCAGATCATTGACTACAAGGTTTAGTCTGTGAGATGCACAGTGGATAAAGGCTGCTTTTGGATATTTTTCATGAATCTTTGCCTGAACACCATTCTGGATGCTTGTCTTTATGGAGCAGCCATCATAGCCTTGTCCGAGTAATTTTTCCAGGTCTAGATCGTACTTTATGCATTCACTGTCAATGACATTTGATACAGACAGTGCATCTCTCACAACAATGGGAACAAAAACTGTAAACTCTTCTTGAATACAATCATCAACAAACCGAATGTCCAATGACAACTGCTCAGTGTCTGAGATATCTGCAGTTTCATCTGCCAATACACTAAATCCAACTGCCCTGTTTGCTGCACAGTCTCCTTTCGAAGTATGTGTTCGTATTCTGCCGACTGCCAACAGCTCATTTTGCACCCTATGGGATGTGTACCAAGCATTTCCTGCAGCTTATTTACTGTACTGTTTCAGTATTGTGTCACCAGCTTCAATACAAAAATCTAACAAGTAACACAAATTTCCACCAGAGCCTTCTTTTCCACAGAGAGGAATGTCAAGGGTTGCACAGTAAATAATGGTAGATACAATTGGTTCCAATTTATGTTGGTTCTCTGCAATTTGTTTTGCTACTGCTGCATCTAGCTGTGGAATAAAAGCTGTTTCTGGCTTCTGTCGTGTTTGTGTATGAGAAAAATTGGAAGCATCTTCAGTAGAACCTTTGTGCCTGCTGTGATTTCTTGCAAGACTCACTGAAGGCATTATATTTTGTGCACACACTAGTGATAAAGCTGCCTTGCAACCCACGGTGAAATGACTGAGGAAATAATACACAAGTTAAGCAGAGTGGGCCTTTCAAGAGAGGAGAATATGCAAGCTACGGTGAGTACTGAGACAACCAACTATATCTGAATATAGTTGGTTAATAAATAATGACATGCATTTCAGTTTCAGACTTCATATAATTCAGAAAATTCATTTTAACACAAATCCTTTTATTCTAGCAACTTTCTAATGTGTCCCTATTTGTGGGCCTTTATCACTAACATTACAACAGGCTTTGTCCAGATTTCTTGTGTTAACAGATTGAGAGGTATGGTGTGTATGTGTGTCTGTATGTATGTATAAGAAGGAGGAAGCATACCCCTCAGCTGTCCAGGTTTTTAGAGAATGTCCAGATTTTTGTCCCATATTCCTCCTAAAAAGCATTGGAGTTGCTAAATAATGACAGGCATTTGAGTTTTAGATGTCATATCCTTTAGAAAAATGTATACTAACATAAATCCTGTTATTCTAGCAATGTTCTAAGTTCATGAGAGCAATATTTATAATCTGCTCCTATTTATTTGAGGCTTTGTCCAGATTTCTTGCACTTAGAGGTTGAGGTGTGTCTATAAGAAGGAGGAAGCATACCCCTCAGCTGTCCAGGTTTTTAGAGAATGTCCAGATTTTTGTCCCATATTCCTCCTAAAAAGCATTGAAGTTGCTAAATAATGACAGGCATTTGAGTTTTAGATGTCATATCCTTTAGAAAAATGTATATTAACATAAATCCTGTTATTCTAGCAATGTTCTAAGTTCATGAGAGCAATATTTATAATCTGCTCCTATTTATTTGAGGCTTTGTCCAGATTTCTTGCACTTAGAGGTTGAGGTGTGTGTTAGAGACAGTGAAATGTCCTAGAGTTAGCAGGTGGAATTTATTTTCAAGTGCATTTTCAAGGAATTGTGAGCTTCAAGGGAAGATAATTTTACTGCTGCTCATGCTAAGCCTGCTTAAAATGTGCAACTGTTTTGTTTAGCAAATGGTATCACTATTGTGGTATAGAATTTTTAAAGCAGCACAGCAGGTAGCATACTTGCATCTTGATACAGAGGGCTATAGGTTCTACTCCCACAACATGTAGATTTGTATTTTAAGGGGGTGTATGTCCTCCTTTGGATGAAATGCCTAATACGTATTTTTCAGCTTGCCACCCATTCTCTATTGCAATATACCAGCTTACCATTTTTTAAATATAACGTAGGCAATTTATTCTTCAAGGGCAGCAGGCATTGAATTTGTAGATGAAACACTGAAATATAAAGTTGTTTTCTAGCAACAATCTCTTCACTGGTTTCAGATCTCTTTAATGTGGAATTATTCAGATGAGTTTTACTTCTGCAAAGATTCTGCATATTGATTGATATTGGTGGATTGTATGACAGACGTTTGAGTAGAGTGGCCCTTTATGGTTGAAATGTTCTGAATTAGGCAGGTTGTCATTATTGGTTCATATGATTTGTTTCATTGCTTAAAGGAAAAATGTTCAGAACTATAAATTTAAAACACACTCTAACAAGTGGTGCTGTATTATGCAAGGAATATAATTCAATTATTTTATAGAATAATTAATACAGTCAGGAAAGTGAATCAAATAACTTTTGCATGGTTCTAAAAATGAGTGCAAGGAGCCTATGATTTGAAAACAGCCCAAAGGTAAATTTACCCTGCCACTGGCCAGATGCGTTTTCTTTGAATGAGGATTTCAATGTTGTTTCGGTGAACGTGGGTTTCAAAGGTAGAGAAGTTTTAATGCTAAGCCTCTTTTCATTGTAAGACTATTGCTTTGTTTAGGTTTAGTAAATGTCTATCAGTGTTTGTGCTTTAAAATTTTAAATAAAAGTTGTAAATGAAATCCAAATATCTGTAATCATTGCAGAAGTAAAGCATAAAAAGGTATGCATGCTGAGAGATTTGAACAGCGTCTATGACAAATGGGGAAAAATAGCCAAATAATGGGACACTGGAATGGCTGCGTGGGTGGGGGCAGCAGAGGGTTGGGGCTGTGTGGGTGGGGCTTGGGTTTGCACCCCCCCTGCAAAAAATCCTGCGGGCTCCTTTGCTGCTTATGGACATTGCAACTCACTCCAGCTATACTATCAACGTTCAGCAATACTGTAAAAATCTATTTTTACATCCTTACCAGTTTTTTAAAGGAGACAGTTCTAAAACATAAAGCCAGAAATAAAGAGTTATAAATTGTGTTACACTCTGCCACACATACTTCAGAGAAAATAAACAAAAGCCTAAGTTTGTAAGGGATTGCTATACCACACATATGTACATCAAATGATTTATTCTTACTCCACAGCCGCACACATTTTTAAAAAAATATGCTACAAAGCAGTATATTCTTTGAATGCAGCAAATCTGAATCTACACCTAAATTGAACTATATCCAAATAATAACCAAAACTAGATCTACACACAGTTCCTCAAACTAAATCTAGACACAACGGATACAAATTCTGTACAAAACCATAATCAAATACAAAACCAAGTGATACAGTAAAGCTTGATACATATGCCCACCTGAAATTAATGTAATGCCCAAAGTGGTAGCGTTCGGCTCAAGATAAAACCAATGTTCTCCAGGGGGCATCCTTACTAATTGCCCAAACCACCTTAACTGGCAACTCTCAACCTGAAAAACGATGTCTCTATTACAAGAGCCTCCCAGCCTGCTGTGCTCTTAACTTATCATGGGGGTGAGCCTAGCAACTGTGAGAAAGAACCTCATTTCTGACACTTGCATTGATGATCCAATTATTTCAGTTATCTACCAAAAATCTGATGATAACTCATGCAAGTGTTTACTATAGCAAAGAAGAAAAATGCAAAAACAAGGAAAATATACTACCTATTAAGGTCAGAAGCTAGTGACAAGGAAGTGATCAGTTCACAGGAACTTCTGTCATGTATACTACATAGTTTTAATTTGTTTAAGGATGCCTATACGTACGAGGGGTGTGAATCAGATGGAAACTGCACTTGGAGAGCAGAATATGAGGTTAAGTTACAAAATGGATAAAGAAGTTATGTCTTACCATAACATTCCATCTGTGTTGTTGATCTTCTTTCATTCATCACTGATGGGTTCAGTTTCTAGCCTTCGGAACCGAGTCAGCCTAATACCAAGCTCGCACCAGCCAAAAACTCTCAAGATAAGCTTCTACCCACAATGCCCTTCTCTCTGTTACCTCAGATCGAGTTTTCCCATGTTATACAAGTAAAGCAGAGGCCATTTCTGCGCAAATGTCCTAAGACGCCACTTGGACCCAAAGCATCCCCCAGGAGCCTTTGGTGGGGGAAGGAGGGTGGGAGGTGATGAATGAAAGAAGATCAACAACACAGATGGAAAGTTATGGTAAGACATAACTTCTTTATCTGATGTTGTTAATCTTCTTTCCATTCATCACTGATGGAACAGAATACCTTGAGATCCGTGGGTGGCCCTTATGGAGGAACATTCCTGAGAACCATTGAGCTGAAGGCACCTCTCCCTCTGGAGACCACATCCAATTTGTAATGATTGATAAAAGTGTGGGGTTTAGCCCAAGTGGCTGCTGCACAAATGTCATCCATAGAAGCCCTGGAATGGAAGGCTACAGAAGCAGCCATCGATCTAGTGGAATGGGCTTTAAAATTCTGTGGCATAGGTTCTTTTGCAAATGAATAGGTGAAATGTATGCAGTCCCTTAGCCATTTTAATAGTGACCTTGGAGACAGAATTTCCCATTCTAGTCCCAGAAAAGGAAATGAAAAGTTGGTTAGTCTTACGTATTGTTTTGGTCCTGTCTAAATAAAATCTTAATTGCCAGTGCACATCCAAGGAATGTAGGCAGTATTCTCCTTTATTAGAAAAGTTTGGGAAAAATACTGGCAGGTCAATAGATTGATTGACAGAAAAATCAGAAACAACTTTGGGGAGAAAAAAATGGATTTGTCCTTGTGGAAGTTTAGGTAGGGTCTTTTGGTGCACAAAGCTTGCAACTCCAAAATTTGTCTGGCTGACGTGATGGCTACCAAGAAGATAGATTTCCATGACAGGAATTTGAGGTCACATTTTGCTGTGGGTTCAAAGAGGGGGTTGAGTCAAAGACTGGAGAACTTACGTGAGATTCCATGGCTCTATAGGCTGTTTGATTGGAGATCTAATGTGAGAAACTCCCTTGAGAAAAGTTTTACATAAATGCAGTGATATGAGAGGAATACCATCCATCCCATTATGGTAATTAGAAATTGCCTCCTGATGTACTCGTATGGTAGAGGCTGCGGCTCCACCTTCAAAAAAACTTAGATGGATAAAGACCACTGTGACTGGAGCTGAATATGGATCTAGCATCTTTTTCTTTGACCAAATAGAAAACCTTTTCCATTTGTCCCAATATAGTCTTCTGGTGGATGATTTATGAGAGGCCAGAATAATGTCATGAACAGGCGAAGTGAGATCATCCTGCCTGGCAACTAAAGGAAGTGAAGAAACCAAGCTGTCAGCTTGAGACTGGACAGATCGGTTGACTCAACCCTTAGGGGTGAGAAATCAGGTGTGGAAGAGGGTCTAGAATCCACGGTGAGTATAACAGATGAGGCCGAAGGAAGGGGTACCAAACTTGTCTAGGCCAAAAGGGGGCTATGAGGATCACTTTGCATTTCAACTGAATAGCTTTCTTTATGAACTGAGGAATCAGAGGAATGGGGGGATAGGCATAAAGAAGTCCCGTGGGCCAATCATGAATCACAGCATCACTCAGGGTCTCTCCCTTTGGGGGGAATAGGGCAAAATAGCGGCTGCATTTGCTGTTGGGTGGGGAGGCGAAAAGGTCACAGCAAGGCTGGCCCCAATGGCTGAAAATTTCTGCCGCTACTTCGGGATTGAGAGACCACTTGTTTGGCAAGATAACGCATTTGCTCAACTTGTCTGCAATCACATTGGACTTCCCTGGGATATGCGTTGCTATCAGAAAGCAGTTGGAAGCTATCTCCCACTGTCAAATTCTCATGGCTTCTTGACACAGGGTATTGACTTGGTTCCTCCTTGCTTGTTAATATACCAGACTACTGACATATTGTCTGACCGAATTGCAATTGTTCCAGAAGGGAGAACTGTTTGGAATGCTTGCAAAGCTAACAGCACCACTCTCAGTTCTAGAACATTGATAGGCAGGTTGGCCTCCAAAGTTGACCATGTGGCTTGGACTGTCATTCCCTGGAAAAGGCCCCTCCACCCTATCAGGGAAGCATCCGTGGTCACAATGCCCTTGGACTGAGGGGACTAGAATGGGTGGCTCCAAAGTTTTGTGTCTGGCCTCATCCACCAAAAAAGGTCCTGCTTGCAAGAGTTGGTTATCTGAATCTGAAAACATAGAGGGTGATGGCTTGAGAATCACTGAGATAGAAGAAGCCATTGGAGAATTTGCATGTGCAGTTTCATAAGAGGCACTATTGGTATGGAAGCTGCCATGGATCCTAGGACCTGAAGAACCTCTCTCGCTGAGTCTTTGTTTTGACAGAGTATCACCCGGAGCTGAAGTCTCAATCCTTGGAGTCTGTGAACTGGGAGTGACACCAGACAAAATCGAGTGTCTAAGACTGCCCTGATGAATTCTATTGCCTGGCCTGAATTAAGGTTGGATTTCTCCCAATGCACAGTAATCCCCAAAATTTCTGTCAGAGAAAGGGTGTATTGCAGGGCTGCTACCAGAAAATGCTTTGTGGGGGCAGTAAGGAGCCAATCATCTAAATATAGAAACACCCGGAATACTTGCAGTCTCAAGTGAGCTGCAACCACTGTCAAGCACTTTGTGAACACTCTGGGGGCTGTAGAGAAACCAAATGGCAGGGGACGAAACTGGTAATGACTGGCTCCTAGGCGGAAGCGAAGTAGAGACCTGGAGCATTTGCCCATTTTGATGTGGTAATACGCGTCCCGAAAATCTATTGAACACATCCAATCGCCCTCCCTTAGAAAAGGAAGAATGGACTGAACTGTGACCATCCGGAATTTGGTTTGCTTAACAAACTTGTTCAAACTGCTGAGCTCCAGAATGGGTCTCCAGTCTCCAGTCCCCTGTCTTTTTTGGCACCAAAAAGAATCTTGAGAAAAACCTGGATCCGCATTGGTCTGGTGGGACTAGATGGATGACTCTTTTTTGATACAGCTTTTTTATTTCTGAAGCTGCTTCTTTCCTCTGACTGGGTGGAACGTCGGGAAGTTTTGCATAAGTAATGAGGGGAATGGTGTAACCTCTGGTAATGATATTCTGCACCCAATGATCGGTGGTAATAGAGTGCCAGGTGGCTTGGTGCAGAGAGAAATGATCCCTGACTGCTTCTAGAGGAAAGCAATCGGGCCACTCTTCAGGAATGCTGGTAAGGCTGCCCAGAGAAGGAGTCTCTAGGGTCTTGGTTACATGGACCCTCTCTGCCTCAATAGGGGCATCTTCCAGAATTGTTACCCCCTCTGCCCCTGGGGGTATCGTCACCACGTGTGGCATGGAAAGGGCCTTGAGATTTCTTGTGCCACATTTTTCCACTTCTCTGGTTCCTAGAGTAGGAACTTTGAGGGTTGGAAAAATGTAGACCTATGGCAGACAGGGTCTTCCCATCCTGCTCACACCTGGCCAGAGTGTCCTTTACGTTGGAGCCAAACAGGGAGGATGCTTCGATGTGAGTATTCAGAAAGGAAGACTTGAAGGGATTTGCAGGGTCATAAATGCGCATCCAGGCATGACGTCTCATAACTATGCCCGAACCCCCAGCTCTAGCCGCCCCTTTGGTTGTGTGTAAAAGCAACCTCATGGACGAGTTGGGGATCGATTCCAGGGTTGCGAGCTGCAAGGCAACCTTGTCTCTTACCTCATCAGACACCTGTCCTGCGAGCATTCCAGAGAGTTCGGAGATCAAGTCTCTTTGGAGCCTTGTAAAATGTGCCAAGTAGTTCAGGGACCATATTGCAAAGGTCACTGATGCAAAGACTCACTTCCCCAATCTGTCCATGGCCCAGGACTCTCTGCTGGATGGGTAGACAGTAAGACTCTCTTTAGTTAGATCCTTTTTCATGGCCACCGCCACCATCATAGCATCGAATGGTAAACCCCTGGACCAATGTGGGTTATCCTTGGGTAGACAGAGTATCTTGTCGGGTCTCTGAGGGATCACTTCAACAGAATCAGGGTTCTTCCATGTGCGCTGCACCATGAGCTGAACCAGCTCATCTGCAGGTGGGGTCACCCAAGAGGTAGATGGCCGAGCACGGAAAGCCTCCAGGAACACTGACACCTCAGAAGAAGGATTAGTGGGCTTCCAGTCACCCCTCTGTTTCAGCATTTCAAAGATGTCTCCGAAGGAGACATCATCAGGGGGTGACCATGGGGACCCTTCACCATCATCGAGATCCATGTCGTCTGTTATGTGCTTCCTCTTGCATCACCTCTTCTCAGGGAATTCCTCAGTGGGTGCTTTTGAGGAGGACTCAGAAGAGTGGGTACCCTGTACAGGGGGTTCCTGCGGCTTCCCTACCTGGTGTCCCGGGGAAATGGCCTGTGGCAGCTGTAGCTCAGGGGGAGAAATATGGGGTTCCAACGTCAGCGGAATGCTTTCAGACGCAAGCGCCCTCTCCATCGCATGGAAAGCAGGTCCACCCGAAGAATGATGGGAGCCCATAACTGAGAAGGACAACCTTGGAATCGGGGTCACACCCTGCTCAGCCAAACCCACTCCCGAGGATCGGTGCAGACAAAGCTCCCAGCACTGAGGACAGAACCAAAGAGACACTCGGAACTGTGCCCTGAACTGAACAGCCTGCAGCCCAATCACGGGATTAAGGAAGGACTGGTTCAGCAGGAACCGAGGACCAAAGGGATGTTCCTGGAGCCACAGTGAGGTCCACTACAGGGGCCGAGATGGGGGGGTTCCATAAAGGACATCGAAGCAGCAGGCTTTGGAACTGGAATGGCCAAAGGAGGAGAATAGGATGGTGTCCGTGGAAAGGTCAACCCAAGTCCTGCAGGAGGATGGGTCCTGAAAGGCATTGGTATCCCCCTGGCTGCCAACAGCTGATTAACAAGACACACCACATCATGTTCTGAAAGGCTCCTGGTGGATCTAGTGGATATTCCCAATGGAGAGTCAGGTCGAACTAGAAACAGGCTATACACTTGGCCTAGAAACAGGTCTATGGACGGAGCGTATCGGGTCCATGGTCTGGAATCTACCAGCACTGATGTCTCAAGTTTGGAGATAGGAAGCAGTGGCGTAAAATACATTCTTGTCGGAATTGTAAAAGAGCTCAGTGTCAAAGGGGCACTCAGAGCCGATATGAAAGGTTCAATCATCATTGCAGAGACAGGCGCCGAAGTGGCACCTGGTACCGAAGTCGTAGTAAGCGAGGTGAGGTCTATAGTCAGTGCCAGAGACACTATCAGAGTCGAAGCTGGTGCCGATGTAGAAACAGTCGTAGTACCTGAAGCAGACGAAGTCAGTGCTGACGAGGCAAGCTTATGCTTTTTGTGCTTTAGGTTTCATAGACATACCTTGGTCACCCAAGGGTGAAGAGGGAACTGAATGGGACCTTTTCTTATCCTTCCTAGGAGGGGTTGAAACCTCCGTCACATTAAGAGCCTCTAAAAAGGGCAACTTAAGTAGGCCCTTCAGTATTAACTTATTCTTGCACTCGTTCAGAGTGCGCTGGCTGAAACGTTGACAAATCACACAGGGGCGTTGCACATAAAAATGGGCCACCCCCAAGCAATACACACACTCATCTTGATTGTCACTATTCAGAAGTTTACCATTACAAGAAGTACAATGCTTGAAGCCCGATATACCCTTCTTTTCAGACATCATGAAAAAGTTAAACACAACAATCAAAATCTTCAGAGGAAAAATAAATTTTACTCTCTCTAAGTCCAAACCTATCTAAATACACACAATATCTATCCAAATAGTCAAAAACACACAACTAGACAAAAAAGGGGAAGGAGAGAAGAAATACCAGCAATGGTATTCAAGGTATACAACAAGGGTAAAGAGAGAAGGCCATACCACCAATGGTACTTAAAAGATTACCAAATGGGTATAAGTAGACATGAAAAAAATGTAACTCTAACAGTAAATATAAAGATTAATGGATGTAAGTCACAAACGACAAGAAAATAGACAAATTTTTCCACAAAATATCAAAAAGTTTCCACTTAGCTGAGAGCTCGGCTGAAAGGCGGCTTTATGGCTACACGGCAAACAAGATCTGAGGTAACAGGGAGAAGGGCATTGTGGGTAGAAGCTTAGCTCGAGAGTTTTTTTTGACTGTCGTGAGCTTGGTATTAGGCCAACTCAGTTCCAAGGGCTTGGAACCAAACCCATCAGTGATGAATGGAAAGAAGATTAACAACATCAGATTTGCTATTCTAAGTGCAGAGGGATATTTCTAGGAAAGAGCAAGGACAGTGATACAGCATAGTTAAAACAAAAAATAAATTATACTGATATATGATATGATATATGACTGAAATAAAACTAATGGCATGGAATATGAATGGACTAACAGATGTAGGCAAGTCAAAAAGGGTACTAGTATATATTAGCAGACTGGATGTTCAAATAGGATCATTACAAGAAATACACTTGGCTGATTTGGAAAATAAGACTGACAAAGCAGAATGCAAGAGAAGGGCACTATGTAAGTCTGGGAAAGGAATGAAAAAGGGGAGTCATGATACTAATTAAGAAAAACTTGGGTTAGAATAGAGAAGCAAAAAAAAAAAAGGATAGCAAAAGGAATTTGGCTAGGAGTATACATCACAATAGACCCAATACATCTACCACCAAAATCCAGAATACAAGACATTACGATGGTAAAGGGTGAAGTGACAGAGTTCCACACAAGAATATTACTTACAGTCAGGGAATGGAATATAGTCAGTAATAAAAATGATATAACTGCAAGACCCAGGAAAGCCAGGATAAGCAAGGAAGGGAAATTTTTGAGAAAGTATATGAACATGTTTGGATTACAGGATGAAACAGACACTCAAGGAAAAAATCAGTGCACATATTCAAGGAAGAAGATTAGATAGATTCTATATTAGTAAAGAGCATGGTTATTTGATAACTAGAAGAGAAATACATCCTATAAGTTTCTCTGGTCATGCTTTGATAGAATTAAAGTTAAAGGAAGGTAAGAGAAATTACAATGAAAGACACAATGTTTCCTACAGAGTACAAAACAGGAGATCTTTTCAGAATGAGTAGATCAGATGTTACTGCAAACCCTCACAATGTGAACACCACAAAATGACACACATTTGAGGCGTAGGACAGGTGTAAACTAAGGATTAGAAACTTAGTACAGATAATGACATGATGGGCTGCCCACAACAAAATTCTCTTCCTTTTTAATTTTTCCAAGTCTTTTGGGTTTCTAATACCATGACGGGAATGGATCTCATTCCTAAGTCAAAGTATGATTAAAGTTCATGAAATTACTATTGTTTCAGTCTTTGATGTAAAAAAATCACTGTTCCACTGGTTAGAGCCAAATCCTTTAATGAAGTCAAAAACAAATCCAGTTCAACAATATGAGCGCTTTCGTCTGCAACTAGGCAAATTTTATCTGATGAAGGATTTTAAAGGATTTGGCTCTAACCAGTGGAACAGTGATTTTTCTACAGTTTCTTGTTTGACCTTCTTGGTTTTGTGGTATCAGTCTTTGATGTAAGCCAGAAGTGCTCTTCGCAGCACTCGCAATGTGACTAGAATGGTTAAATCAACAAATTAATCAATTATTGTTTTATGCCAGCCCACTATTGGTTTAGTATACAACAGATGTATTTGTTAAACTTTCATTGTCTCTGAAGAAGTCTCTGAAGGGAGATGAAAGCGCTAAGTCCATTGTAACTGTTGTCCGTGCTGTCGTGGTACTTGTTGGAGTTAAATAAATCATTTTTTGTACATTTTTTGTACATTGGATTTGTTCCGGCTGACTATTACTTGTTTGTGGCGGACGACTACCTTCATTGCTCTCAGAGCAGGCTGTTGGGATTTTAGAATAGAAAGGTAAACAAATACAGAAGAAAGCAGAGATGTGTAAGTAAACTACTATAAGAGTACATGTTTGAATGCTCAGTGGTGTAGTACCATAATCTTTATGGGTTACATCCTGGTAAGGATATAATAGCTGGCCAGCTTCCAAAGCTTCAGGGCACCTTCCATGCATCCAAACCATTAGTCAGCTCAATCTGAACTGACTAAAAGTCATATTTGGGTGCAAAACCATTCAGAGCTTTCATGCCAACACAGAAAGGGAGGCTAAAGCCATAAGAAGAAAAATAATACTAAATGTCCACACGCTGACATAAAAATATGCAAAATAAGGGGAATGGAGTGGTAATTTAAACATCCACTGTTATGGTAAGTTTACTTACAAAAATGCGCTATGCTCCTTATTTGGATTAAAGCAGCAGTAGCTTTAATTAAATTGTTAGACTACTATAGCTTAAAATAACAGGGAGATGGAAGGGGGTGGGTCCAGGGGCCCATGAAGACTGGTCCTCGCAAAGCCTGTCCTAGACCCACTGAAGAAATCTAATTTATAGTGTGCTATAAAAGTGTACACAGAGGACTGTTTCTAGAATACTTTTATAATCCAACCTTTTCCAAAAAGCTACAGATACAGCTAAGGCTCTGTTAGACTGATGAGTGACTCTGTCTACAACAGTTTTATTGCAGTGGATTTAACAAACGGTAATAGTGTGAGATGACCCTTTCTGAAATAGTGTGTTCTGCTGTAATTCACATGTTGTAGGTACTGGTGATTTTCTTTCTTTTTTTTTTTCCTTTTTTACTATGATTATTTCCTTTTATCTACCTCTGACTTAACCTGCATTGTTATCTAAGCTCTTTCAATTTGCACTGTTTGTGACTTTTTACCTCAGTGTTACATCCTGTTACAACTTCTATGCTGAAATACACGTTACATTGTTGATGCATTTTTTTCCATACCAGGAAAATTGCTATTTTTACTAGAATATTAGAGTTTATTTCTTCTTTTTTTTAATTTGTTTGTACTTGTATTATTGTATTTGGACCATGTCTTGGAGCTTATCTCCTCGAGCCTCTACTGAAAATGGATATATATCCAGTTAGACTAGCCCAGTCAACAAATAAAATAAAATAAATAAATAATAATAAGTTATGACACAGTTGTCCTTTTTTCTTGCCTTCACAAGAAATTAGCATCTGATCAGATCCGATCAAAAGTTCTGTAAGATTTTTGATCTGTCAAGATAGTACAGTTGGCTACAGACATCCATGCTATAAAATTAGAAGTTATGTACCTACCATAACGTTCCATGTTAGTTGTCTTCTCTCGCCTTCTTTCTTGCTGGATGGGTTCGGAGCCGATCCTCGGCTCCGACTCGGCACTTGCTTTAGCTCGAGAACTCCTTTTACCAGCTCGAGGCAACCCTATATCCCATGATGCAAGGTGGAACTACCTCAGATCTCGTTTGGCAGCTAACTGACCCTGCTAAAGACTATCCTAATATAATTAGGAACCATGGTTCCTAAAAGAAGTCCTCATAACAATGCTCCAGAGGAAGCAATCTAATAGGAACTCTCCAAGATCTGTCCAGGCCAGGGGAAGGAGGGAGGGGCGCAAGAAAGAAGGCGGCAGAAGACAACTAACATGGAACGTTATGGTAGGTACATAACTTCTAAATGTTAAGTTGTCAATCTCGCCTTCATTCTTGCTGGATGGGACCGCGTCACTAGCACCTGTATCCCGGGTGGCTCAATGGAACAGACTCTTGAGAACTGTGGAACCAAAACTGGCCCTATCTCTGGAGGCCAAATCCAACTTGTAATGAGACACAAAGGTATGAGGCGTGGCCCAAGTAGCTGCTGCACAAATAGTGTCAATGGGAAGTCTATCCTGAAAGGCTACCGAAGTGGATAGACTCCTGGTCGAATGTGCTTTTGGCTTAGAAGATAGTTGTTTGCCCCTTAGAGAGTACACATAGGAAATGGTGGAATTCAACCATCTAGATAAGGTCACTTTAGAAACTGGAAGACCTAACCTGTTTTCTGCATAGGAGACAAACAATTGGTCTGATTTTCTAATTTGTTTAGTCCTATGCAAGTAGTACCTGAGCTGACAATGAACATCCGAAAAATGCAGCTTCTGTTCAGCTCTGTCAGAATAGTTAGGAAAGAAAACTGGTAGATCAATAGATTGGTTAATATTGGTTTGAGATACAACCTTGGGAAGAAAGGAAGGGTTAGTTCTAAGCGAAACCCTATCCTTATGAAAAACCAGATAAGGAGAACGAATACAGAGGGCCTGAATCTCAGAAACTCTTCTTGCAGAAGTAACAGCCAGCAAAAATATAGTTTTCCACGTCAATAACTTTAAAGAACACGTAGCAGACGGTTCGAAAGGAGGTAGAATTAGGGATGCCAACATTAAGTTTAGATCCCATTGCGGAGGAGGATGTTTCACAGGCGGTTTTAGGAGAAAAACTCCTCTTAAAAAGGCCTTGCATAACCTATGAGACATGATGTTATTGTCATGCAAGCCAACATGATACTTGGAAATAGCAGCCAGTTGAACTTTGACTGTAGATGACGAAGATCCTGAATGAAAAACCTCCGCCAGGAAATCCAAAACAGAATGTACAGGAGCGGTAAAAGGATCAATATTTCTGGCGTTTGCCCAAATCGAAAAACGTCGCCACTTGCTAGCATAAATAGTTCTAGTGGACGACTTTAAAGAAGACACTAAAATGTCTCTGACTGAGTCAGAAATCATTGGTAGCCTGGCTAGGGAAGGAAGTGGAGCAACCAAGCAGTGAGGTTGAGAGAATGAATGGCCCGGTGCTGCTGACCCGACTGGTGGATCAAAAGATCCGGAACTGGGTCCAGATGCCAGGGCTGCACCAGAAGATGATGATGTAGAGATGGAAACCAAATTTGTCGAGGCCAATATGGAGCAATGAGGATCAATTTGACTCTCAAAACGGTGGCTTTCTGAATGACTTGTGGAATCAATGGAAAGGGAGGAAAAGCATAAAGAAGTCCCGAGGCCAATCCTGGGTTAGAGAGTCTCTCAATGGTTGGCCTGGAAGGGGAAAAAGTGTGAAGTAATCTGGGCACTTGCTGTTTTGAGGGTAGCGAAAAGATCGCAACAAGGGTGCCCCACTTCAGAAAAATCTGATCCACTACAGATTGATTGAGAGACCACTCGTGAGGCATCAGAATAGATCTGCTTAGCCTGTCCGCCAATAGGTTGGACCTGCCGGGATGTGCGTTGCTATCAGAAACCGTTGAGAAGAGATCGCCCATTGCCAAAGTCTGAGAGCTTCTCGACATAAGGGATAGGACCTGGTTCCGCCCTGTTTGTTGATGTACCAGACCACGGACATGTTGTCCGTCTGTACTGCAATAGTCCCGTGGGAAGAAAGTCGCGAGGGCTTGCAACGTCAAAAGCACTGCTCTCATCTCCAGGACATTTATGTGCAGGTGGTATTCTATGGGTTGCCACTTCCCGTGGACCATCCTGCCCTGATAATGCCCCCCCCACCCGATCAGGGAGGCATCCGTGGTGACTGTGGCAACTGGAGGAGGGGGAACAAAGGGTCGGCCCTGATGAAGAAGAGGGGAAGATATCCACCATCGTAGATGAGCCCTGCACGACTGTGTTACCAAGATTTCGTGTCTCATGGGCAGATCGTGGCACGACCACTGCGTGAATAACATCCACTGCAGGAGACGCATGTGGAAGCGAGCCAGTGGAAGAAGAACAATGGCCGCAGCCATTAGGCCTAGAACTTTCAAGACAAACCTGGCTTTGATCTTGTTGCTTAGTAACAGAAGTTGAACAAATTTCTGGATGTCCAGAATCCTTTGATCTGTTAGCCTGGCTAACATTTTGACAGTATTTAACTCTGCGCCTATAAAGGTGATAGATTGGCAAGGCAGCAGAGAGGATTTTTCGAAATTTACCGAAATTCCTAGTCTCTTGCAAAGCTGTAGGGTGTAGTCTCTGGACCGAAGAAGCTGATGCCTGGAGGTGGCAAAGAGGAGCCAGTCTTCCAGATAAGGAAACACCTGGAATCCTCGACGTCTCAGGTGAGCTGTGACCACTGCCATGCATTTGGTGAACACTCTGGGGGCTGAAGTGAGGCCAAAGGGCAGTGCTCTGAATTGGTAATGACTGGCTCCCAGCCGAAAGCGGAGAAACCTTCTGGAGTGTCTGTGAATCTTTATGTGATAGTACGCATCTTGAAGGTCTATAGAGCACATCCAGTTGTCCTTGCCCAGAAAGGGCAGAATGGATTGCAGCGTGACCATCCGGAATCTTGCCTTTTTGACAGACTTGTTTAGTCTGCTTAGGTCTAGTATTGGTCTCCAATCTCCCGTCCTTTTGGGGACCAAAAGAATCTTGAGTAGAAGCTGGACCCTACTTGGTCTGCGGCACTGTCTGGATAGCTCTTTTTCCAGGAGTTTTGAAACTTCCCGTCTTGCCAAATCCCTTTGACCGGGTGAGATGTCTGGAAGGGATTGTAGAGGTCGGAAACCTTTGAAGGGAATTTTGTAACCCTCGGATATGATCGACTGTACCCACTTCTCTTGGGATAGGGATTGCCAGGCTACTGGGTACAGCGAAATTCTTCCCCGACTGCCTCCAAGGGTGGACAGTCGGGCAACACCTCAGGGATGCTGAAAGGGCTTCTCAGGAAGAGACTCCCTGTTGCCCTGGTTCTGAGGACCCCCTGCCTCTAGGGCAGCGTATTATTATTACCCCTCTGCCTCTGGGGTAAACTGACCACGTGTGTCCGGTGTAGCTCCTTGGGCTTTACGGAACCACATCTTCCCCCCTTTCTGACCCTTGGGGTATGGTCTAGAAGGAGTGGAAAACTGGACTCCAACGGCAGAAAGAGTTTTACCGTCCTGCTCACATCTGGTCAAAGTATCCTTCACCTGAGGCCCGAACAAAGCCGAACCGTCAAAGGGGGTGTTGGTGAAGGACGCCTTAAAGGGGTCCACAAAATTACACAGCCACATCCAGGCTTGGCGTCTAAGAGCAACCCCTGTGCCTGCGGCCCTGCTCGCTCCATTGGCTGCATAAGATATGAGCCGCATAGAGGAGTTAGATATGGAATTCAGGATAGCAAGCTGTGAGGCAATCTTTTCCTGAGCCCCAGCAGCAGAAGGATCCTGGACAGCTTCTCCCAGTTCCTTGAGAATATCTCGTTGAAGCCTGGTGAAGTGACAAAGGTAATTCAGCGAACGCATAGCAAAGGTCGCTGAAGAAAACATCCGCTTTCCATACCTGTCCATGGTCCTAGAATCCTTATTAGGAGGATGGACAGGCACTGAAGGAGCCGCCAGTTCCTTTTTAGTGGCCGCCACCACCACCATAGCATCCACAGAGACACCTTTGGACAGGAACTGTTTATCCGAAGGGGCCGTGATGAACTTGGATGGTCTCCTGGGGACAGGTTCCATAGAATCTGGAGCCGCCCACGCCTTCCGAGCCACTACCTGCATGAGTGGGTCGAAAGGCGGAGACACCCAGGAGGTGGAGGGTCGGGATCCAAAAGCCTCCAGGTATACCGACTCATCCTCGGAGGGGTCAATGGAGGGCCAATTCCCTCTCTGTTTGAGGAGCTCAAGGATGTCTGAAAAGGAGACATCCTCAGAGGGGGACCATGGGGAACCCTCCGACTCATCTAAGTCGGTATCAGATGTAGTAGACTCAGGGAGTCTGTGTGTTTCCTCTTACGTCCTCTTCCGAGGGGTTCCCCTGCAGGATCAGGAGAAACCTCGGAAGAGGAGGAAATTCCCAGTGGGGAAACCTGGGGCGATGGATCCCTGGGCCTGAGAGCAAGAGGCTGGCAAGAGGCATCTGCAGGCACTGATGAGGGAGGAGCTAGAGGGATAGACCGTTGACCAGGCTCAGAGGCCAGGACACTCCTCATCACCTCAAAGGCTCCTCTCCCGGGAGACCGGAACACACCCGCTCGAAGAAACAGGAATGGTCGGCTCCAAGGAGAGAGAAGGCTCGAGGCGATGTCGGCGCCGAGCTTACCAAAGCGAAGCCCGAGAGGAGAGCGGGGTCGGACAAGGGTCCGATGCCACTAGCCCCTCGGAGCCGACAGTGGAAACCGGCGACGGATCCCTCCAAGGAAGGTCTCAAGGAGGAGATCGGAGCCGAAGGCAGCGGAGCCGAAGGATGTATCGGCTCTGGCATCGAAACAGTCGCTGTCCCAAGAAGCTCCGGCTCCGAACTCTGGTGTGGAGTCGGAGGAGGAATCTCAAGAATCGGGGCTATAGCCGAAGTCTGTTGAGACGGGCTATGGAGCATTTGGGCCAGTGCCTGAGACTTCAACAGCCTGCTTACCACCCTCTCCGAATCGTGGTCAGACAGCCTGGAAGATCTCGAAGACCGGCTCCGATGGCTCCGCTCCGACAAAAGAGGAGACCCCGGAGCTGAGTGAATACTTAGTATAGAAGGGGACCGGGATCTCTTACGGGTCGAAGCCATCGGAGCCGAAGTCCCTTGAACCCCAGATGGAGCCGAGGATATCTCGGCTCGATGCTGATAAAGTGTCGGCTCCAGCCGAGCCGACAAGGCCACAGTAGTCAGGGTATCGGAGCGGTCGGCACCGAACCCACTACTCTAACAGAAGAAGTATCGACTCCAGCCGAGCGATATCGGCTCCGACGGGCCGGAGCCACCGGAGGAGGCTTGGACACTGTAGCCTGAACCTTCGGTGGCTTAAGAGGTTTTCCTGCCCTGACTTAGGAGGAGAACCTTCAGGTTTAAGTAAACCTCAGAGGATTAATTTGTTCCTCCTTTCCTGCAGGACTCTCTGGCTAAAAGCATGGCACAACGCACAGGAGTCCTGCAGGTGCAAAGGCCCCAGGCAATAAACACAAGAAGTGTGACCGTCTGTCAGAGACATTTTCTGACAGCACTGGTCACACTTCTTGAAGCCTGAGACCTTGCCTTCTTTTGACATCCTAGAAGGGAAACACAAACAGTCCCCACAAACACACCAATTAATCCCTTACACAGACACACAGGAAGGGAATAACTTGGGGAACTAGGCCTGACTAAAAATTTTAAACAAAAAATTATTTATAAAAGTTTAAAAGGAAGGGAATAGGGTGGGCTGTAACTAAGTACAGGCTAAACTAACACTAAGGGAAAAAATAAACCCCTAACTAAACTTTTTCTTCTTTTACAAGAAAAAACTTACCTCAGCTGGCAAAGGAGACCTCTTTCACTAAGCGGCAAACGAGATCTGGGGTAGTTCCGCCTTGCATCATGGGATATAGGGTTGCCTCGAGCTGGTAAAAGGAGTTCTCGAGCTAAAGCAAGTGCCGAGTCGGAGCCGAGGATCGGCTCCGAACCCATCCAGCAAGAATGAAGGCGAGATTGACAACTTAACATTATCCTTTCTCTATTATTTTTAGGTTCTGGAAAGAAGACAGGGAAATGGATAGCTTGGCTTAATTTAAATTTGGGCACTGCATTAGACATAAATGAAAGATTAGTGCTTAAGGAAACCCTCTTTTTGTGAAAAATGAGATAAAGTTGACCCACCGTGAGAACTTGCAACTCAGATATTCTTCTTGCAGAGGTCAGAGCAATTAGTGAGAGTGTTTTCAAAGTCAAGAACCTCAGGTTAGCCTGATAAGACAGCTTAAATATATAAAAGTATTTTTTCTAACACAAAATTAAGATCCTTGGGAGGACCCAACTTTTTTATAAGGCGCTTTGTATTCAAGACACCTTTCAAAAGTATTTTCATATGAAACTGCATTGGAAGAGGGTAATCCAATGGCAGACATGGTGAAATGGCCAATGAATGAACTTTGATTGAAGAAAAACACAGGTCATAGGGCAGTAACTCGCTCAAGTAATGTACAGCTAAAGAAATACTAACCCTGAATGAGTGCTGGTTCTTTTCTTGGCACCACCTAGAAAACCTTGTACATTTATTAATACTTTATTTTCTAGTAGCATGCTTTCTTACTTCTATTAATACTTATTGGATGTCCTCAGAAAAGAATTCTGTTGTGCAGGTAGTCAATTGTAGTTGTTTGGGGATGGAATATATCAAACACATCTGGACTTGTGTGAGTAAATCCATTCTGTGAGGAAGCTTGTGGCAGTTGCCCCTGGCCATTTCCAGAAAAAGGGAGAACCACTGTTACCTGGGTGAGAAGAGAGTTACCAAAATCATCTTTGGGGAGTCCTTCTGAATCTTCAGAATGATTGTCAAAATTAGTGGAAAGGGTGGAAAAGTATACAGGAACATTACTGTCCAAGGAAAACAAAATACATTTGTTTTCCAGGCTTTCTTGAATGGAGTCATGGAGCAAAATTTTGCCAAATGACTGCTGTGAGTTGAGGAATATAGATTTTGAGGTGTTCCCCACAGCTGGACCAGTTCTCAGAAAGCCCTCTGATTCATTTTCTATTCATGAGGGTTTGTCCTGGTCTTATTCAGCTTGTCCACGACATACTTTTGCTGACAGTAAGATGCCTGTAAAGTAAGAGTGTGCTGAACAGATGCTTGAAAATCCTCCCACCCGCTAAGACTTGCTCCCAGGAAAGCGTCCATCCGAGGATTTTTGTCCACTCCTGGATGATCTGTACTTAAGAAACGTAAGAAACATAGTCTTGCAGTCCCATCAGTTGATGCTTGAAAGTCCTCCCACCCGCAAAGATGTGGTCCCAGGAAAGTGTCCTACACCCAAGGATTTTTGTCCAATGCTGGACGATCTGTACCTAAGAAACGTGGTGTAGGTCTCTAAAATTTGTACCTCTGTACTACAGCTTAAGCCTATCTGACACAAGTTTGCACACTACTGGGTCCTTATCTCCACCCCCCCACCACCACCAGACTCTTACATGGTTCTTCATGTTACCCTTCTAAGTGCTTTACCTAATTAAATTCAAAACTGCATAGCCCCTACATGCCACAGCTTCCTAAACACCCCAGATTACTGTAAGCTTACTCCTTAGCAAAAGCTCTTACGTATTTACTACTCCAGTCTGTTAAGCTCACTCTTGTTTCTTAACATTTCAATTATCTAGATTTGCAAAGATACATCTCTGCTGACTCTTATTCTCACTTACATGAACTGATTGACTCTGTCATGCTGTATCAATCCACTCCATGGCTAAAACCCCACATTCCTGACAAAGACTTTCTACCCCGAGGATAAAACATCTTACGACCTGATAAAAATCTAGAAAAAAGGTGGAGGAGTTGCTGTCATTTTCTCCAACTACCTTACAGTAACCCCTCTAGATATCCCTTCCCACACTGACTCTTCAGCTGAACTGCTAGTTGCCAAGTGCAAAATAAATGCCCACAACGTAATCATCATAGCTCCAATTTACATTCCACCTGGAAACAATATCCCTGCATTAGAAATTATTCTCTCCCAGCTCACTCAACACTACCAAATGAAACTACAGTCATGGGTAACATGAACATTAATTGGGTATCGCTTTCCTCAGATACCCCAAACTCCTCTATTAACTTACATGACTTCTCCCAATTAATCTCCATTTCTACTTACACTAATAAATCAGCTAATTCTATCTCTCTTCTTGATTGGATACTAGTCTCCCACCCCCATAAATATCACTTCCCAGAAACCCTGCCTGATTCTCTCAGTGACCACTGCCCAATCAAAGTCCATAGATTATCTTCGCATTATACAAGACCACAGAAGTACACAGTTTGTCACAAACTGTCCAGTTTTGACTGTGATATGCTCAACAATCATCTCTCCACCATTAACTGGTCCTTCCTTAGACACCTACCCCTAGATGACACCATTCTAAAGTTCAGTTCTATAGTCCTTAATGTGCTCATCTCCTTGGCCTCCTTGCATACTGTTACAGTAAAATCTATCAAATACCCCCTGGCTCACACAAACCACCCACTCCCTAATCCAAAAAAAGAGATAAGGCATTGAGGACCTGGTCCACAACCAAACTTCCCTCCCATCTCCAACACTATAAAGAACTTTGTAACCTTACTAAGAAATCCATCCATAATTACAAGAAAAACTTCTATAGCAACCCCCCAACCTCTCACATTGCAAACCAAAAGAAAGACTGGCACACCATCAACCAAATTTTACATCCAATCAAACTTTCATTCCCCCTAAGCCTTGCCCTAATAACAACCACCTTGAAACTGCCACCAACTTCAACTCTTATTTCATTGACACTATCAGCAAATTAGCACTCCAAACTAATCCCAACTTATATGCAAGCATCCCCCTAACCCTCCCACACCCTCCAATCCATCTCAGGCCTTCACTTTGGAAAATGCATCCACTACCTACAATAAATCCTTGCTTCTAAAGCTTAAACCCTGCTCCATCTCCATAGATAACCTACCCCCACTCTTTCTCCAAAAAGCAGCTAACTCTCTTGTGCTTCCCATCTCTATACTTATTAACAATTCCATTACTGAATCTAAAGTACCCAAAATCGGGAAACAATTCTATACCCTACCCATCCACAAGGGAGGTAACTCCTCTGAACTTGCTAACTTTAGGCCAGTTGCTATCCTATCCCCTCTTTCCAAAATTCTACAGAAATGTGTACACAAACAGATCCTTCACTTCCTCTTACAGTAGAACCTACTTACCTCAACCCAACATGGCTTTTGCCCCAAACACAGCACCTCCACTGCCCTCATCTCCTTCATAAACACTATATCCCAAGCTAGAGATCAAAACAAACTCATCTCATACCGATTTCTTGACCTCTCTAAGGCCTTTGACACCGTCACCCACTCCCTCCTCTTAAACTCTCTGAACTTAACCTCTCCACCTCCACTATTTCCTGGTGACTAGCTACCTCAGTGATCAACTTCAATCTGTTAAATGACTTTCTGCTACTTCTCCACTTCTACCTGTTCAGATAGGCGTTCATCAAGGTTCAATCCTTGGCCCATTACTGCTTAATATCTTTACTAAGCTATTGTCTACTTCTTGCCCACAGTCATCAATCATGCAATATGCAGATGACTCCACAGTCATTACCATAGCTGATTCCCTTTCTGACTTGAATACAAGAACACAGAAATCCTTCTTATCCACTGAAACCAGGCTTACCAAGAACCATCGAATTCTAAATAAAAAAGCCCCTAAACAACTGCTTTTCATCCCCAAAACTATGAATCATCACAAACCTTCCTTTTCAGTCTCATCCCTCACTAACACTCCTATCACCATGGAATCACATCAAACTACTAGGTGTAATCATCGATGACCATCTCAAATTTGATCTGCATGTTCTCAACAACATTAAGAAAACCCATCAGAAACTGGATCTCCTTTACAGGAACAAAAAATTCTTGTATAATAAAGCCAAAATCTCCCTAGCCCATGCCTACCTTCTCCCCACCCTATTCTATGGCTCTCAAATTCTGACTAATCTTCAAACCTCTCTTCCCTCAAAACTAGAAGATACCTACAACAAAGTTGCTAGGTTCGCAGCTGACTATTCCTACCATTCACAACACTGTCTTGCTCTGAAAAAAATTAAACTGGCTAGAACTCCCCCACCATCTGCTCCTCTCTCAGTTTCAAGTAATACACTCTATATTGTACCTGCCCTCCTTCTGTCCAAACATTGCCTCACTAGTCTACCTCTACTCCCGACCTACATTCCTATGAAGCTCAGAACAACACCTTCTTCAAATCTACAAGCCTAAAACCAAAATAGGACAAAGCCCAATTTTGGAATAAACTCCCGCTGGATATTAGGTGAGAGTGAGATAGATATTTCTAACTCCATGTCTTTCTTCTATCCCTACTCATAAGTTTACTTTGACCTAGACCCATCCAACTCTAGCTTAATTGATCTTTACAAATGATGAAAACTCTTGACTTACAGCAGTTTTGCTGCTACTCTTACTGTTGTAACTTGGTAACTACTCACAGAACTAATGGTGTAGATTATGTACATAATGTCAGAATGTTCTTACTCTCTGTGTAGGTTAATCGTGTACTTCATTTTACTGTTAATTAATGTTTTATAATCTGACTGTATCTACTTTTTTTATGTTACATGTCCTGTTAAGTGTGGAATGTTTCTCCCCAGGTCTCTGCTGAAAAAGGGCTTTGGCTCAGTCGGACTAATCTGGTCAACAAATGTCAAATAAATAAATAATATATACCCCAGGCTACCATGGCTAATCTGGGGTAAGATCTGGTTCTCCTTTACTTTTTTCTGGTTCTCCTTTACTTTTTTATGCACCACATCACTGTGATTTTGTACGAAAACACGTGTAGAGGTCACAGGAACAACAGATGATTGAGATACAGAAGAAAACAAGACATACCAAGCAGATTTCTCCAGACAAGAGGAAACAGGTGCCAAAATATTCCTCATATCCTCACTAAATGGCAAACACAAACTTTGATATACCAGATTAATATGAGAATTCTAAAAGCAAGTGTTGCAGAAGAATACACTTTTACCCGCAAATCTGTCAAAAGTCTTCCATCCTTGTCAGAGAGAGGGATTAGTATTAAAACAATAAGTAGCAGTTGCATTCACTAAAGAGATAGCTGCTGTGTCTGATCTCACACTGAGTACATAAAAACTTAATAAACTGAGGCAGTTTCTACAGTCACTCTGCCATTTTTGAAAGCAGCAGACTGGAAGTCATAGGCTTTGACAAAAACATCCTCCAAAGCAGGCAGAAAAGGAGTAGGTTCTGGAAATTCAATTTGTAACAAATTATAACACCTCCTGATAGATTGAAAAACATCACAATTTTCCTGCTGTAACAATTGATCCACTCTGGAAATAGTTTCAGAGAAAGACAATCATTCAAAAGAACCTCATGTCAGCCTGATGAACCAGTTGAAATGGAGCAAGAGTTAGTTTTTCTAGCACAAAATTAAGATTCCAGCCACACACTCAAAATCTGAATCAGAAATCTGTGGAGACAACACATCATCTGTCCCTTCACAGTCATATTGAGGTTCAGTTTTTTGAATCTCTTTAGAAAATGAAGAATCCCTTTTCTCTTTTAACAGAAACCATCATACTAGAAGGATCAAGAGTCTAAACTTAACCTTGTGCTAATGCCAATAAATAACTCTGGTCCAGAATAACCGAAACAGGAGAAGACATGTAAAAGTTATTGTTTCTTTTTGACAGGAATTTAAAATTAAATAGTCCCACTTCTGCCAGAAAAACTCTCCATAGGGATGGGCACAGATTTCTGGCCAGGTGGAATGGCATTCTCTGCCCCTTTTCCAAGAAATAACAAGAGTGGCTCTCTTGTGCCTGCCATGGGCACCCTTAACAGCAGCACAGGATATGTATAACTCCTGGTCCACAGTGGCTGTAGTGACTATATGAGCTGGAGCCAAGGGAAAAGATAAGCGGTACATGACCAGTTTTGGCCACAGCAGAGTGTTTAACCTGTGGCTGAGAAACTTTAGCACACTGTTGTGGTGACAAAGGCTGTTTAAATAAAATTCCAACAACTTTTTAATACAGAATTAAAAAAAAATCCCATTTAAAACTGAACACAGTCTCATGATGTCTTTTTCATATCTTAAATAATTACATTTCACAAGTTTTCTATCATAAAAACTAAAGTGAAATTTTATTCTCTAAAGTGAACTTATCTGCCGAACGATGAAACAGCATTAGTTGATTGTTAAGTGTTGAAAGCTCACAGAGGAGAATTCTCTTCAGCAGCTGGAAAGCTTTGAAGGGTGTGTTGCCCAAACTCAAGTTTAAGCTTGTCAGCTCAACCTAACTATTGGTTTGAGCATGTGGAAGGTGTTCTGAAGTTTTTAAAGCTAGCCAGCTGACATATCCTTGCAGAATATAACCCATGCAGCTTACACTACTACAGCAGTGATTCATATGAAGAAAGTACAGCTGTCTAAATATATTTACCATAACAGTAGATATCTGAATGATCACTACTGCAGTTGCCTTAGGTATATGGATTATATCCTGCCAAGGATATAACAGCGGGCCAGCTTCCAAAGCTTCAGGGCACCTTCCACACCCCCAAACTATCAGTCACTTTGAGCTGCGCCTACTGAAAAGACAGGCTTAGGTGTCAATCCCTTCAGATCTTTTATATCAACAGAGAGAGGGAGGCTGACCCCTGAAATGACAATGCTAAGAACAAAAAAAAAGTCAGTATTTGCAGCCTGGGATAAGCAACACAACAAAAAAAAAACAAAGGGGATGTAAGAAAAGTGTGGTTACTGTGGTAGCTGTCATTCAAACATCAGCTGTAATGGCACTATGTTCATATTGTTCACTGCTGCAGTAGCTTTAACTATATGGGAAAATTCTCCTAGCTTACTACTTTTGGGCGGTAGAAGGAGAAGGGTCCAGGAGCATGGTCCCAGCAAAGTCGGATCTAGACCTGGAGAAGGAGTTCACGTTGTAATGCCTTGTAAATGCATACACAGAGGACCAAATTGCAGCTTATAGAACACTTCTAGAATCCAGCCCTTTCCCAAAACCAAGCCAAGCCAATAAAGCCAAGGTCCTGGTAGAGTGGGCATTGACTCTGCCTGGATTAGTTTTATTGTACCAAGCATAACAAAAGCTAACAGCCTGAGACAACCATTTGGAAATAGTCTGTGTTGACACAGGTTAACCCTTCTTACCTTCACAAGAAATAAACAACTGATCCGCAGATCTTAAAGATTTAGTTTTGTCAGTATAGTACTTGAGCTGTTTGTGGACATCCAAGGTATGGATTATCAATTCTTCCTCATTTTAAGGTACAAGAAAGAAAACGGGAATATGGATCGTTTGGTTTAAACTACACTCTTAACAACAATTTATGCATAAAAAATAAGTTATGTATTCATCATAATGTTCCATCTGTATTTTTCATTTTCATACTTCCTCAACTAATGTGTTTGGATCAGACCCTCAGATCTAACTTGGCCACCTTTTACATATTCTACGATCAGACTCTCAAGCTCCTCCCTTAGCCATAGTGCCCCTTGCCACTGCAATATCTCAGATCAAGTTTGCTGCTATTATATGTATCAGTATCATTAAATACAATAACAATGCTATGACAGAAAAGTGACAACTGAAAGATGAGGAACTCAAACACAAACTATGGTTCCTATCAACAGTTCTGGTAGGTCTCTCCCAAAGACATAGATGGGGGAAGGAGGAAGGGAAGTTGAGGAAGAATGAAAATGGACAACACAGATAGAACAGTATGGTGAGTGCATAACTTCTTTATCTGATGTTGTCATTTTCATTCATTCCTCAACAAATAGGACAGAGTCTCAAACTATGGTAACCTTGGGTGGCCCTCATGGAAGAACATTCCAGAGAACCATAGAACCAAAAGCAGCTCTATTTCTGGAGATGATGTCCAATTTGTAATCAGCAATAACAGTACAGTTATTAGACCATGTAGCAGCTACACAAATGTCATCAATGGATGCTCTAGCCGAAAAGGCAGTTGATGTGGACATTGACCTTGTTGAATGAGCCTTTGGTTGTCTTGGTAAAGTTATGCCTCTCAAAGTATAAACACAGGAAATACAATCTGTTATCCATTCAGCCAGTGTAGTTTTTGAAACTTTTAGTTATGTACTTACCATAACTTTAAATGTATGGGATCCATCTCGCCTACATTCTCTACAGATGGGTTCGACTCCGACTCGGCCGCTATACAATAGAACGCAGTCTCTTATTGGCTGAGTTACCTCGTATCCCAGGATGCACCACTACTGCTTCCCCAGATCTTGTTTGTCCGCACACATGCACACACACATAAACTGTTGTTATAACATTGCCAGGTATTTCAAGAGAGGAAGAAGTTGAATTCGGATCGTCCGGTCTCTTCTGGTCTACGAGGCAGGGGGAAGGAGGGTGGGTTATTAGGAATGTAGGCGAGATGGATCCCATACATCTAAAGTTATGGTAAGTACATAACTAAAAGATGTAATGTGATCCTATCTCGCCTACATTCTCTACAGATGGGGCAGCGTCCCTAGCACCTAATTCCTGGGTGGCTCACTGGAAAACGCTCCTGAGAACCGTGGAACCAAAGGAAGCTCGACCCCTAGATGCCACATCCAATTTGTAGTGAGAAATAAAGGTGTGTAAAGAAGACCATGTAGCAGCCGCACAAATGTCACTAATAGAGAGCTTGGAATGAAAGGCTGCCGAAGTGGCCATAGCCCTGGTAGAATGAGCTTTCACTGGAACTATAAGCTCCTTATTTGAAATGAGATAAATATGACTGATACAGTCTCTGATCCACTTGGCAATAGTGACTTTCATGACGGCTTTGCCCAATTTACTATCCGAAAAGGACACAAACAGTTGATCTGATTTTCGTGCTTGGCGTGTCCTACCCAAATAGAAACGTAATTGTCTGTGCACATCTAAGCTGTGAAAGGTATACTCAGCTCTGTTTGAATACTTAGGGAAAAAAACGGTAATTCCAGTGATTGCTGCAAACAAAAGTTAGAACAAACCTTTGGTATAAAAGATGGGTTTGGTCTAAGAGATACTCTATTCTTGTGAAATACCAGGTATGGTGGTTTGACACATAGGGCTTGAAGTTCTGAAACTCGTCTGGCTGATGTTATAGCAACTAGAAGAGCAGTCTTCCGGGAAAGAAATTTTAAGTCACAGGTTGCTGCCGGCTCAAAGGGAGATGAGGTTAATGCACCTAACACCACGTTAAGGTCCCACGGTGGTGCAGGATGAGATATAGGGGGCCGTAGAAGCCAAGCTCCTTTAATAAAAGCTTTGCACAACTTATTGCTCATTAAAGGTGGTTCTACGCTCTCGTGAAAATTGGAAATAGCAGCCAATTGAACTTTGATGGTAGACACCGAACAACCTTGGTTGAACAGGGAAGCTAAAAACTTCAGAACCTCTGACACCGAGGCTGTCATAGGGTCTAATCCTCGGAGTTGGGCCCAAATAGCAAACCTTTTCCATTTACTGCTGTACATCTTTTTAGTAGAAGTCTTGTGGGCCGAGGACAAAATATGCATGACTTCAGGGTTGAAAGAATGGCTCCTAACTATGGTCGGAAGAGGAGTAGCCAAGCTGCTAACTTCAATGAATGGAGGGACTGATGGAGCTGTCCTGACTGATGCGTCAAGAGGTCCGGAACTTGGTCCAGGAACCAGGGACCCTCCAATGCATATTTGTGAAGAAAGGGGAACCAGACTTGACGAGGCCAGTATGGGGCGATTAGAATCATTTTGCTTTCCAAGTGAATCGCCTTCTGAATCACCTTGGGGAGAAGGGGAACCGGTGGAAAAGCGTATAGCAGACCAGGGGGCCAAGCTTTGACTAGAGCATCCTTGGGGATCTTCCCCGGAACTGGGGTGAGAGAGAAGAACTGCTAGCATTTGGTGTTGAGGGGAGTTGCGAAAAGATCGCAACAAGGAGCTCCCCATCTCGTGAAAATCTGTGTTACCACTCTGTCGTTCAAGGACCACCCGTGAGGGAAGAGAATAGTTCTGCTCAGTCTGTCGGCTATCACGTTGGATCTCCCCGGAATGTGTGTTGCCACTAGGAAACATTTGGTAGCAATCGCCCAATCCCATACCTTCATGGCTTCTCTGCAAAGGGGGTAAGACCTGGTCCCTCCTTGCTTGTTTAAGTACCAGACTACCGACATGTTGTCGGACTGAATGGCAATCGAACCCTGGGGGAGGTGATCATGCAGTGCTTGCAACGTTAAAAGCACCGCCCTCATTTCCAGGATATTGATGTGGAGAAGACTCTCATCGGTGTGCCACGTGCCTTGGACTGACCTGTCTAGATAATGTCCCCCCCACCCTGTCTGGGAGGCGTCCGTAGTCAACATGGCCGAGGGAGATGGGAACGAAGGGTCGCCCTAGATTCAGGTTGGAGGAAAGAAGCCACCAACGAAGATCCTGTTTGCACGTCTCTGTGATCAAAATGTGGTGACTGAGGGGAAAGTCTTGATAAGACCACTGGACTGATAGGAGCCACTGGAGTATCCTCATATGCAACCTTGCCAAGGGGACCAGAAGAATGGTGGCTGACATGGAACCCAACAGCTGCAGGACCATTCTCGCTGGGGCGCGACGTCTGAGGAGTAATGCCCAAACCTGAGACTGCAAAGTTGCTATCCTTTCCACAGGAAGGTAGACTCGCATCTGCCTTGAGTCTATTTCTGCACCAATAAACAGAATACGCTGCGATGGCAGCAATATGGATTTTGTCCAATTGAAGGTGATGCCTAAGGAGTTGCCTACAGAGATAGTGGCTGCTAGAGCTTTCAAGAGTAGATGCCTGGTGGTGGCAGTTAGGAGCCAGTCGTCTAGGTATGGAAACACCTGGAATCCTAGACTTCTCAGGTGAGCAGTCACCACCGCCAAACATTTGGTGAACACCCTGGGGCCTGTGGTGAGACCAAAGGGCAGCGCACGGAACTGGAAATGACTGTCTCCTAGGCTGAAGCGCAAGTGTATCCTCGATGCCTGATCTATCAGAATGTGATAATAGGCGTCTTTGAGATCTATGGAGCACATCCAAACACCTTTCTCCAAAAGCGGGAGAATGGATTGCAAGGTGACCATCCTGAATTTGGACTTTTTCACTAATCGGTTTAATTTGCTGAGATCCAAAATGGGCCTCAAGTCCCCAGTCTTTTTTGGTACCAAAAATAATCTTGAGTAAGTCCCTGATCCGGCCTGATCTTCGGGGACAGGTTGGATGACTCCTTTTTGAAGCAGCTTCGATATTTCGCTGGCTGCAAGATCCCGTTGACTGGGTGGCGGGTCCGGGATTCTTTGGGATGGTGGGGGGGGTTGAGAGAAGGGAATGGTGTAACCTCCGGCGATGATTCGGAGCACCCATTGGTCCTGAGTGATATTTGCCCAGGCCTTTAGGTGTCTCTAAAAACGACCCCCGACTGGCTCCGGAGCTGCACAGTCGGGTACTCCTTCAGGGATGCTGGAAGGAGGAGGAGCCACAAAAGGACTCGCTGTCTCCAGTATTGCGGGGGCCTCTGCCGCCTCTGGGACGGCGTCTCCCTGAAAAATTTCCCCCTCCTCTGCCTCTAGAAGGGGAATCGCTCTGCTGCGATGAGTAAGGCTTTTGAGACTTACGGAACCACATTTTCCCTCCTCTTCGAGTCTTGGGATAAGGTCTGAAGGGAGTGGAAAACCGGGCCCCTACGGCAGTTAAAGTCTTACCCTCCTGTTCGCAGCGAGTCAAAGTGTCCTTTACCTTGGGTCCAAACAGAGAGGACCCCTCAAAGGGGGCGTCGGCAAAGGAAGACTTAAAGGCCTCTGCAAAGTGACACAGGCGTAGCCAGGCTTGTCTCCATAGAGCAACACCTGTTCCCGCCGCTCTGCTCGCTCCTTCAGCTGCATAAGAAATGAGCCTCATGGACGAGTTGGATAATGAGGACAGGGTAGCCAACTGGGAGTTAACCGTTTGGGCCAACTGCTCAGGTAAGTTACCGGAGAGGGTATCCGAAAGCTCCTTGACCAGATCCCTCTGCAGTCTTGTGAAATGCGTCAAGTAGTTCAGAGACCTTAATGTAAAGGTCGCTGAAGCAAGGGTGTGCTTCCTGTACCGATCCATGCTCCTAGACTCCTTATTAGGAGGATGGACGGACGTTGAAGCCTCTGCCACATCTTGCTGGGTGGCAGATGCCACCACCAAGGCATCTACAGCCACGCCTTTTGAAAGAAAGTCCTTATCAGGGGGAGCCGAAAGAAATTTATTGGGGCGAGCTGGCACCGGTTCAACAGAATCCGGATGTTCCCACGCCCTTCAAGAGATCAAATCCAGAAGCTCATCAAAGGGCGGAGACACCCAGGAGGCAGACGGCTGAGCCCCAAAGGCCTTGAGGAAAACCGACTCCTCAGCAGAAGGGGGTTTGAACTGCCAGTCGCCTCGTTGCTTTAGGATCTCTAAAATGTCCGCAAAGGATACATCATCCGAGGACGACTTGGGGAACCCCTCCGCATCATCGAGGTCGGTATCCGAGGTGAGAGACTCATCAGGGGAGTCGACGTGCTTCCTCTTGCACTGTTTCTTCCTAGGAGGTTCCTCCGAAAGCATTTCGGAGGGACCTCCAGGAAGAAGGGAACCCCCAATGGGGGTAACCTCAGGCCCAAGGGCTCCACTGTCTTGAGACAGGGGGATTGCAAAGGAGCCAGTCTCCATGCCAAGGGAAGGTGGTGGTGAGATGGTAGAAGTGGCCAGAGAGGATTTGGCCAAGGCACTCCTCATGGCCTTGAAGGCGGGACCCCCACAGTCCTAGGATGGTTCAACCCCCAAGGCCACAACAGCAGTCGGAACTCCCGCAGCCGACGCACCGAGAGGGAGACTCGGAACTGAAAGGATCGGTCCCGAAGCGTCCCCCCCGGGGCCGACAGAGGAGGTCCACGTACCGAACCCCGACCCGAAGGGCGGGGTTGGAGTTATGTTCGGAACCGACCCGACAACCTCCACCGGCTCCACCAACACTGACTCCAATGGCGCCGAAGCTGTTGGAGGAGGAACCAAGATAGCAGGATGGGAGATCGGCTCCGGAGCCGACTGGGCTGGAGCCGAGATCAATTTTGCAAAGACCGGAGACTGAAAAAGCCTTTGAAGCACCCTGTCTACATCCGAATCAGACATCCTCGACGACCGAGAAGAGACTGACCGGGTCCGAGTCGACTTCTCCGCCGGTTCCAAAAGACTGGGGGACCGGCTCCGTATGGGTTCGAGAAGTATCGGCACCGAGGGAGATTCCACTACCACTGCAATTTCCCTCGGAGCCGATGGGGACTTCGGCACTGAAGGGGAAGAGTCTAAGCGGGCAACCCTCATCGGCTCCGAAGGCAGTGGAGCCGATGGAGATGACTCGCCTATCGACGCCTGAGCTCTCGGCTCCGAAGCCAGAGGAGTCGAGGCTGGAGACATCGAGGCAGACCGTTCCGCCCTCGGCTCCGAAGTCCGTGGAGCCGACGGAGAAGCCTGCCGTGACTTTTTAGCTGTCGGATCTGACAGGCTGGTCGGAGCCGAAGATTTTTTCTTCCTCGAAGGGGAAGAAGAAGAAGATAGGGCTTCCTCAAAGGAAGGGGTAATAAGCCCTTTCAAAATCAACTTATTTTTCCTCTCTTGGAGTACGCGAGAGGAAAAAGCGTGGCAAACGCTACAGGATTCCTGGAGGTGCTTCGGTCCTAAACAGTAGACACATAAAGAATGGTCGTCCGTAATGGACATTTTATAACTACATTTGGAACATTTTTTAAAACCTGATGGTCTATGTTCCTTCGACATGACTATCTACTTCTAACACACTAAAACTACACAAACGACAGCCTAGACTCTAACTCAAATGCCTAGGATAGGGCAAGGCCCCTCTAACTTAAGCGGGAACACTTACCACAAACAAAAAATACAATTTTACCACAATTTTACCACAAAATATTTTCAAAACGCAATCACACAACAACAAGTAGCTGTTAAAACAGCTTTTGGGTAAGTTTTAGCACAAAACTAGACAGAAATAATTTCACTAAGAGGCACTTAGCTCAGCCAAGTCTGAGACCACGTCTATGCTTCAGAAGCGGCAAACGAGATCTGGGGAAGCAGTAGTGGTGCATCCTGGGATATGAGGTAACTCAGCCAATAAGAGACTGCGTTCTATTGTATAGCGGCCGAGTCGGAGCCGAACCCATCTGTAGAGAATGTAGGCGAAATAGGATCACATTACATCTGGTTTACCTATTCTATTATTAGTAAAGGAAATAAATAATTGATCAGTTTTTCTAAACTCCTTGGTCCTGCGAAGGTAAAAACAAAGTTCTATGCATGTCTAGAAGATGAAAGGTGTATTCTCATTTATTTTCAAATTTGGGAAAGAAAACTGGCAAATTGATCACTTGATTGATGTTGGCTTCAGAGGCAATTTTTGGAAAAAATAAAGGGTTTGTACATAAAGTAACTCTGTCTTTGTGAAAAATCAAATACGGTAGTTGAGAAGATAGTGCTTGGAGTTCGGATACTCTTCTTGCAGAAGTAATAACTACCAGAAAGACAGATTTCCATGAAAAAAAATGAGATCTACTTTAGCTGATGGTTCAAAGGGATAATGTACTAAAGTTTGGAAAACCATAGTAAGGCCCCAGTGTGGAACAGGATCTTTTATTGGAGGTGTGATTAAAAAGGTACCCTTAAGAAATGCCTTACATAATTTAGATGACACTAAAGGAGAACAATTACCTCCAATGTGATAGTTGGAAAAGGCTGCCAACTGAACATTAACAGTGGAAAAACTTGCCCTACCTTGAAAAATCAAGGCAAGGAAATCTAGAATAGCAGGAAGTGAAACTGTAAAAAGATCTAACTCTCTCTGATGAATCCAAAAGGAAAATCTTTTCATTTACTTTTGTAAATCTTCCTAGTCAATGGTTTATGAGATGAGACCAGGATTTTTTGAACTGGGGAGGAAAGCCTGGGATGTCTAGCCATCATCAGAATTGGAGAAACCAAGCGGTCAACTTGAGGCCTGCAATGTTTGGATGAATCTGCCATGATGGGTGAGACAGGAGGTCTGGAATGGGATCCAGTGACAATGGAGGATGTACTAAGTGAGACCAAAGGAAGAGGAGCCACACCTGTTGAGACCAGAAGGGAGCAATAAAGATTATTGAGCTCTTCAAGTGAAGTGTTTTGTGAAGAAACTTCAGGATGAAATGCAGGGGAGGATAAGCATAAAGAAGACTGGAGGATCAAACATAGACTAGAGCATCTCTTGGTAACCGACACTGAGGTGGGATAAGGACAAAGAAACTGCTGCATTTGCTGTTGAGGAGAGATAAACAGGTTGCAGCAAGGTTGACTCCATTTGTGGAAGATCATGTTCATGAGGATGGTCCTGCTGAGTTTGTCCTCTAGAATGATGGATTTCCCTGGTATGTACATTGCTAAAAGAAAGCGGTTGGATGAGATTGCCCACTGCCATACTCTCATTGCTTCTTGACAAAGAAGACAGAATCTAGTTCCCCCCTATTTGTGATGTACCAGACTACTGACATGTTGCCTGTTTTTACTGCAATTGTCCATAGAGGGAGAAAGCTCTAAAAGGCCTGCAATGCTATGAGCACTGCTCTCATCTCTAGGACATTGCTATACAAATTGGTCTCTTGTGGGGACCACAGGACCACTTGCCTTGAACAGTACATCCCAAGTAAAGCCCCCACCCCAACTGGGAGGCATCTGTAGTCAACATGGCATTCTAGGGAGGAATAAAAATTGGATGCCCTTGACTGATCTCCTTGGAGTGAAAACACCAAAGAAGAGACTTTCTGCAAGCCTGAAACAGTTTTATCAGATGTCTTAAGGGTGATGATGAAAAGACCACTGCACTGCTAGAGTCCACTGAAGAATTCTCATGTGGAGATGAGCAGTGAGCATTAAAGTAACTGCAGTAGCCATCGACCCAAGTGCTTTGAAGACCAGTTTTTCTGGGGGAGAAAGAAGAGAAAGAATCTGTCTGACACGAGTCTTCAATGTAACAACTGTCTAAATGAGTCCCTTGGACTGGTTGAAGTTGTGATTTGTCTGTATTGATAGTGATTCCCAGTGGTGAGATAGGTGAAGTAAATATTCTCTGTCTTTTCGAGCAGATGCCTGATCAGCTGGTGAGGAGCCAGTCATCTAAGTAAAGAAATATTCTGAATCCCAACAGTCTCAGGTGAGCTGCTATTGCTGTCATGCATTTGGTGAACAACCTGGGGGCTGTAGGGAGACCAAAGGCTCTGAACTGATAATGACTGGCTCCCAGCTGGAAGTGTATGTACCTTCAAGAGGGCCTGATAATCTTGATGTGATAGCATGCATCTTGAAGATTGACTGAGCACATCCAGTCATCCTTCTGTAGGAAATGTAGAATAGAATGAACTATGACCATTTGGAATTTGGAATTTGTTACAAACTGATTTAGAAAACTGAGATCCAAGATAGGTATCAGGTCCTCTATCTTTTTTGGCACTAAAAAAAACAATTCTGGAACCTACTTGTTCTGGGGGGACCTTTTGGATGACTCTTTTGTCTAGCAACTTTCAGTTCTCTTGAGCAGCTAGCTCCCTCTGATAGGGTGGGACATCAGGGAGACTTTTCCTCATTTTTATGGGAATGTGTAAATAGGGAATGTAATATCCTCTGGATATGATCCTTTGCACAGAAGAGTCTTTTCTGATGGCTATCCAGGCTTTTTGGGTGCAAGCTTAAGCCCCCACTGACTGCCTCTAGAGATGGACAGTCAGGCAACCTTTCAGGAGCACTGGAAGGGTCTGTCCGAGAAGGAACCTCGAGGTCCTTGGTTCTGAAGACCCCCTATGCCACGTTGGCAATGTCTGCCATTATAGTTATTTCGCTCTCTTCATCTGGGGGAAAAATTCCTGCATGAATCCTGGAGGGGACCTTAAGATTTCTGGAACCACATCTTCTTCCCACCACATTGATTTCTACAGAAAGTTCTTTATGGGGTAGAAAAGCAGATTCTGATGGCAGACAAGGTCTTTCTGTCCAATTCACTGCAGGAGAGAGACTCTTTAATGGCTGGCCCAAACAAAGAAGATTTATCAAAAGGAGCACTGATGAATGACACCTTGAAGGGCTCCACAAAATTGCACAGTTACATCCAGGCATGTCTTCTTATGGCTATACCTGAAGAGGTGGCCCTCAAATACCTTCAGCTGTATACAAGATTAACCTCATGGATAAATTTGTAATAGATTGTAGGGTGGCCAGTCATGAGGAAAAGGATTTCTGTTCCTCTGTGGACATGGACCCTCGGGCAGTATTTGAGAGTTACTTTACCAAGTCCCTTTGTAAGCTGGTGAAATGTAACAGGTAGATCAGCAATTACACAACAAATGTCACTGATACATACACTTGCTTCCCAAACCTGTCCAGTACCCTAGACTCTCTGTTAGGGGAATGGACAGTGGAGCTTTGTTTAGCCAGTTCCTTTTTGGCGGCTGCCACAACAGCCATGGCATTTACAGGAATCCCTTTAGTCCAGTACTGTCTGTTAGCAGGGGCACTCAAAATTGTGTCCAGTCATCTGGGGATTGGTTCCACACAGTCTGGCTCCTTCCATGCCCTGTGGGAGACAATGTCTATAAGCTCATCCACAGGGGGGTAACCCAAGATGTAGATGAGCCAGACTGAAAGGCTTCTAAGACACAGATTCCTCCTGGAAAGGGATATGGGAAGACCAACCATCTTTCTGGCAAAGGTTCTCTTCGATGCCTCCAAGTGAGACATCTTCAGGTGGAGATCTAGGGGGTCCTTCCCCTTCATCAAAATCGGTGTCTTCTGTGAGTGATTCCTGTGGGGACTCCAAGTGCCTTCTCTTGCAAGCCCTCTTCTGAGGAACCTCCTCAGAGTGGTGTTCCAGGGAGGTATCAGAAGAGACAGGGAGTTCCCTGGTGAAAACTGCTTGGAAGCTCATCTGGGCTGGCTGTCCCTGAGGTGCAGGATAAGAAGACACAGGATACAAAAAGGGAATAGGGCATGAATCCAAGAAGGGAAAGTCAAAACTACTCTGGGATGAGAGAATGCCCTCTTCACCACCTTGAATGCAGAGGGACCTGGAGAAGCTGAGGACAATCCCACTAGAGACAAGGTTCTCAGAACAGACAATCCCCAGGCTCCAACTGTGTCAGAGTTGACTGGGTCAGTAAAGTCACCCCAGTCAAAGATAAAATAACCTTCGGATCTGATGATTTGATTCTTGAGATTCTCAGATCCAAGGACTCTAAAACGGCTGGTCAGATCAGAGAAGGAGCATGTACAGGAGGGAAAGCAGTTTGATGGCTTACAGATCTGATGGAAGATGGAGCTGGCAGGACATCTATATAGATCTGTGTTTTGAGGAATCTTCTTAACATCCTATCCACCTCTGACTCAGATAGGCATCGAGAAGACCTAACGGAAGAAGATGCGGAAGGTGGCCTTGATAACTTCTTGGGCGTCTCTTGTAAAAAAAAAAAAGTTGACCTTAATCTTGGGGATACCAACTCTAGAGAAAACCTAGGAGCATGGGGCCAAGGAGATCTGACTGCAGATGGTGTCAGACTCGAAGGCTTCAAATATGAGGTCTTAGAAACCTTCTTTGGAGCTGGTTTCCCCAAGATTAAGGTCACCTTTTTTTACAAGAGACTCCCAAGAATTTATCAAGACCACCTTCCACATCTTCTTCCGTTAGGTCTTCTTGACGTCTCAAGGAATGGACTACCAACAATGGTAGCACAAAAATACTGAAAAAAAAACTTGGTAAGGAAAGTTGTTGAGAGTAAGGGGGCTTAGTAAATTAAAGAAAGAGTAAGAAAAACTATATAGAATAGTATATATATAAAAAAAAAAAAAATTAGCCACATAACCCACAAGGAACTTGAGCAGTTGCAATCCCGATTGTCTTGTAGAGCAGCAAACGAGATCTGAGGTACTGCAGTGGTCAGGGGCATTATGGGTAAGGGAGGAGCTCAGGAGTCAGATCCTAGAATCTGTAGAAGGTGGCTGAGTCAGATCCAAGGGTTGGATCTGAACCCATTTGTTGAGGAACTAATGAAAATGACATCATATAAGAAGGTTTAGTTCTCAAAGACAGCCTGTCACTGTGGAAAATGAGATAGGGTTTACTCACTATAGGAGCTTGTAACTCTGATACTCATCTTGCAGAGGTCAGAGCAATCAGTAAAAGTTTTCCATGTTAAGAAACTCAAGTCAGACAGATTAGCTTGTTCAAATAGAACAGTGTTAGCTTCTCTAACACATAATTAAGATCCTGAGGAGGGGCCAGCAGTTTTCTTTGAGGCTTCCTATGCAAAATCCCTTTCAAAAAATTTTGACCTGAGAATGCATTGAAAGAGGATAGGAACCTCCATCGGCAGACATGCTGAAATGGCCAATAAATGAACCTTGATGGAGGAGTAAGAAATTCCACAGGATAGTAACTCACAAATATTGTAAAACCAGAGAACATATAACCCTGAATGGGTGTTGGTTATGTTTTTGGCACAAACCAGAAAGCCTTTCCATTTGCTAATATATGATTTTCTAGTATCAGGCTTTCTTGCCTGTACTAGTATCTGCTGGACATCCTCGGTAAACATGTGTCTAAAGACAATTAACACCCTACCATTCAGGCAGCCATCTGAAGTTGATTATGGTCAGGGTATATCAAACACACCTGATCTTAAGTGAGTAGATCTATTCCATCATGAAGCTTGTGGTAACTGCCTCTGGCCATTTCCAAAACAAGGGAGAACCACTGATGCCTGGGCCAGAAGAAAGTCACCACAATGACCTGTGGAATTCTTTCTGAATCTTCAGAAGTACTCTGGATATCAGTGGAAAGGGAGGAAAAGTATACAGAAACATTCTTGTCCAAGAAAAAGAAAAGGCATCTGTCTTCCAGGCCTTATTGCATGGAGTCCTGGAACAGAATATTGCCAGCTGATTCCTCAGAAAGGAGGCAAACAGATCTACTTGAAGAGCTCCCCACAGATGGATCAAATCTTGGAGGACCCCCCCCCCAATTTAGTTTCTATTTGTGAATCTCTGCTTTTGCCCTGCTCAGCTTGTCGGCCATACACTTGTACTCTGGTAGAATGCAGGATGCCTGAAGAATGAGATTGTGCTGTGAAGCTATATCCCAATCTATCATGGCTAGTCTGCAAAGGGGGTATGACCTGATTACCCATTGCTTGTTGATGTACCACATGACTGTGTTATAGTCTGTAACAACTTCAAGAAATCTTGAGCACTAAAGATGATTCAGAGAGTTGAGTGTCTTCATCTGTTCTTGGTGTTCCACAAACCTTGCACTTACCTTGCACTTTTATCACTCCTGAAACTGCTCCCCAAGTAAAGTCCAAGGTGTTTGTGGTGACTGACTACATTGTAGAAGGGAAGGAGAAGACCTGGGTTTAGAGAAATTTGCTGTCTCCAGCAAGTGATTTCCTTTCTGACTTGAGAAGACAAAGGATGTTAGTGCTGGTACCAGGGAGACTTCAGATACCACTGTGTCTTGCTAGGGGTATCATGACAATCCTTACATATTCCCTCGAAGTGACCGAAGTCTGAGTGGCAAACTTTAGAAACAGATCTTAAGCTAGATCTATTTTTCCTGTGGAAGAAAAGCTCTTTGAACTGAGGTGTCTAGCTGGCATCTCAAGAACACAATCCTGTGTGAAGGAGTCTAAAAGGATATCTGATTCTCCTGGAATCCCAACTTGTGTAATAGATCTCTCACCCAAGTGAGAGATTTCTGACACTAAAAGACTCCGCAAAGATAAGCACATTGTCTAAACAAGTAAAAAGTACAGCTGTGAAAGTGAACTAATAGCTGTTCAAATGATCACTGCTGCAGTGGCCTTAGCTATACAGGTTAAATCTTGTAAAGAATGTAACAGCTGCCTAGCTTTAGGGTACCTTCCAAGTGCCCAAACTATTAGGCAGTGCAAGCTGAGCTGACTGAAAGACACATTTGGGTGCAAAACCTTTCAGACTTTCCTAACAACAAGGAAATGGAGACTGAGCCCTGAAAGGACAAAGTTAGGATCAACAAAAAATAAATGTCCACACCCTGGAATAAAAAGCACATGAAAAAACAAAGGGAATAGAGGGGGGGGGGGGTAGCAACTGCACCAGTGAACATTTAAACTAGTACTGTTATGGTAAGTTTAATTACATAGCTGTACTATCTTCATCATATTGATCACTGCTGCAGTAGCTTTACCTATAAAGGTAGACTGCCCCAGCTAACTACAATTTGGAGGTAAAAGGAGATGAGCCCAGGAGCCCCTGTAGAATGGCCCCAGTGAAGCCTGATCAGGACCTAGAGAAGGAATCAAACTTATAGTGTTTTGTAAAGGTTTGTACAGAGGACCAAGTAGCATCTTCTAGAATAGTTCTAGAAATCAACCCTTTTCAAAAAGCCATAGATGAAGCCAAGACACTGGTAGAGGGGCCTTGACCCTGCCTGGAATAGTTTTGTTAAGGTAACTATAGCAAAAGGTATTAGCCTTAGACAATCATTTGGAAAATGTCTGTTTTGACACACGTTGCCCCTTCTTCTTCTTACCTTCACAAGAAATGAAGAATTGACCAAAAGATCTGAAAGATTTTGTTTTGTTAAGACAGTACCTAAGTTGTCTGCAGACATCCAAGGTACAGAGTATCCTTTATCCCTCAGTTTTAGGTTTGGGAAAGAAAACAGGGGATAGATACTTTGGCTTAAAGTAAACTTGGATACCACTTTAGGCATAAAAAAGATTAGTTCTCAAAGAATACATGACTCTACAGAAAATGAGATAGAGTTGACTCACCATAACAGCTTGCAATTCAGATTCTCTTACTGCAGAGATAAGAGTAATCAGTAGAACTGTTTGCCATGTTAAGAACCTCAAGTCAGCCAGGTTAGCTTGTACAAATGGAGCAAGTGTAGCTACTCTAACCCAAAATTATAATCGCAAGGACGAGCCACCAGTTTTCTTTGACGCCTCTTTCGAAAACATTTTGATATGAGACTGCATTGAAAGAGGAAGATCAATGGGCAGACATGTTGAATTGGCCAAGAAATGAGCCTTGATAGAGGAGTGAAAAAGGCAATAGGATAGTAACTCACACAAACATTGTAAAACTAGTGAATAACTAGCCTTGAATGGGTGGCATCAAACAGAAAATCTTTTCCATTTGCTAATATATGATTTTCTGGTAGCAGGCTTTCTTGTCTCCATTAGTGCCTGTTGCACATCCTTAGTAAACAGGTGCCTAAAAGGAATTAAGATGCTAACATCCAGGTAGTCAACTGAAGTTGACTGATGTCAGGGTGCATCAAACAACTCTGTTCTTGTGTGTGTAGGTCCACTCTGTGAGGAAGCTTGTGGTCATTGCTCCTGTCCATTTCCAAAAGAAGGGAGAGAACCATGGTTGCCTGGGCCAGAAGGGAGTCACCGCAAATATTCTTGGAGGATTCTTTCTTAATCTTCAGAAGTACCCTGGATATTAGTGGAAAGGATGGAAAAGGATACAGGAACATTCTTATCCAAAGAAAAGAAAAGGCATCTGTCTTTCATGCCTTCTTCCTGGAGTCCTGGAACAGGATTTTGCCAGTTGACTGTTCAGACAGGAAAGAGGTGTACTCGAAGAAGTTTCCACAGATAGAACAAATCTTGGAAGACCATTTCCATTCATAAGGATCTGCCCTGGTCATGCTCAGCTTGTCTGCCACATAATTTTGCTGTGATGGAATGTAGGATGCAAGCAGAATGAGACTCTGCTATGAAGCTACATCCCAAGCTAAAATGACTAGTCTGCAAAGGGATATGACTTCATTCCACCTTGCTTGTAGATGTATCGCATGACTGCAGTATTGTTAGTAATGGCTTAAAGAGGTCCCAGGGACCAAAGATGGTTCAGCGAGTTGAGTGCCTTGATCAGGGCAAGCATCTCCTTGATATTTATGTGCTTGCATCTGTCCTTGGTGTACCCCCCCCCCGGCACTTTCACCCTCCTGAAACAACTCCCCAAGCAAAGTACGAAGCATCTGTGAAGGCTAACTGCTTTGAAGCAGGGAGGAAGAAGGTGAGACTGGGATTTAAGGATATCTGTTGTCTCCACTAAATGATTTTTCTTCTAACAAACTCCAGCACTGGGTTTTGAAAAGATAAATGGTGCTGGTGCTGTTACCAAACAGATTTCAGATATCACTGTATCTTTCTCATGTGGAGTATTGGCAGGGGTATCATGAGAATCACAGATTACATGAGACCCAAAATCCTGAGGTATTCCCTTGTAGAGACTGAAGTCTGAGTGGAAAACCTTAGAAATCGATCCAGATACAAATCTATTTTTTCCTGTTGAAGAAAAGTTATTTGAGCTGAGGTGCCTAGTTTACATCCCAGAAACACAATCCTGTGTGAAAGAGTAAAGAAAGACTTTTGAATGTTCTCTTGGAATCACAGCTTGTGTAAGAGATCTCTCACCCAAGAGAGAGAGAGAGAGAGAGAAACAGAAAGATTCCTGACACTTTGAAAAAGACTGCAAATATAAGCAAGTCAGCACAAACCTGGAAAGTGGGGACACACTGTATTCCTTCCCACTTAAAATGTTCCCTCATAGAGTGTAAGGTTTCTGAAAATGAAAAATCCTCTGGAGGGGAAGCAGAAGGAGTAGAATCCTCTGCATCGGAATCCGAATAAGGAGGAAAATCTTGAATATCTTCAGCAGAAGACTCAGAATCATCTGAGGCCTGCTCCAAAATTTCCAACTCTGGCTCTACCCTGGGCCTCTTATCAGGAGGGGGCATGGAACCTCTAATTAAAGTAATCAAATCTTCTGCCATTTTAAGCA
This sequence comes from Protopterus annectens, assembly GCF_019279795.1. Taxonomy (NCBI): domain Eukaryota; kingdom Metazoa; phylum Chordata; order Ceratodontiformes; family Protopteridae; genus Protopterus; species Protopterus annectens. The sequence goes on along the minus strand of NC_056735.1, from coordinate 1,380,576,197 downwards.
TATGCTTCTTAGGTACAGACCCTGAAGAACCAGAACTAACTCCAGAAGAAGGAAAAACAGACCTTCCCTTAGAAGGAGCCCTAGAAACAGTAGCAGAAGGCCTAACCCCCTTAGGCAAAGAAGGGAGAATAGTAACCTGAGAGGCCCCTTCAGCCTGACCTGACTCCTGTGAGGCCACATCCTGTAAAATCAAGGTTTCCCCCTGAGACTCAACAGAAACTTCAGCCGGATCCACCTGTTCCACTGCAGTCTCTAAAGGACCGGCGTCTGAAATGGACGAATCATCCTGCCTAGGCTTTACAGATTTGTCTTTACGCTTCTTCGTGGAAGTGGGCGTCGGAGGATCCGACGGCATATTATAATTACACTGTTTGCCAAAGACTAACCTAGCGCAATCTAGCCTTCTCTTAATAGTGCGCTTATTAAACCTAGCACAAAACCGACACCCAACTACGTCGTGCTCCGGTCCCAAGCAAGGGATACAAAGCAAGTGGTAATCCCTATGCGGTATCTGCTTCCCACAAGAAATACAATTATTCACTTTTTCTGACATCCGGTAAATAACTGAGGCAAGAAAAAACAAAAATGCTCCCCAACGGGGTACTTAGCCCAACTTGGTATGTCTGAAACTCCGAAAACGAAAAATTTCAGAAAGCCGAACGGCACTTGCAACGCTGCTTCTGCATCGGACCATGCGGCAAAAAAGACTGAGGATATGACGTCGGTCATGCGCTTTTATACCCTGATGCTCTGATGTCAGGGCTGTGCGCCCATGACCGACATCAGCCTAATTCTTTGGTATTTGGGCCGACCGAGGACAGCGGACTACCCATAAGTAAGGACTGCAGCAATGTGAGATGAAGAACATCTGAAGCTAGACACTCTTTGAACATTCTTGGTGCAGTGAATAGTCGAAAGAGTAAGGTATAGAACTGATAATGTGATCCAGACACACAAAACCTTAAGAAATATCTGGTCTGGATGAATAGGAATGTGATGGCAAGCATATTTTAAGTCTAGTGTTACCAGGAAACTTGAAACCGGAAGAAGAGGTAACAGGCTGTGAAGTGACATCATTTTGAATTTGGGCACTTTCACAAAGGTTTGAAAGAAAGATGCGGCATTTTGTTTCTTCGGCACAAGGAACAGCCGTGAATAAAAAACAATCCCCACCTAAGAAGGAGGAACTGGTTCTATGACTCCTTGGAACAGCAAGTGATGAAGAGCCAGTGGAAACAAAAGAATCTGATCTGCAGGATAAGGAATGACTCCCTGGAAAGGAAACATTTCCTCCCACTGCCATCTGTAACCTTGATAATTGATTTTCAGAACCCATTTGTCTAAAATTATTAGTTGCCAAAGAGAAAAATGGAGATTTAGACTTATTGGAAGAAAAAAGTGGCCGGGGGAAGGGGGTAACAATGTCTCTTGAACAGTCATTCAGACTTGTTGGACTGACATTGGTTTTTGGAGGTTTGAAATTTCCTTTAGGAACACCCTTACCATGTCTTCTTTAAATAACTGTTTACCTGTATTTTGTTGAGCATAATTATTCTGTTTCTTGCCAAAATTGGATGAGGAGATAGAAAATCCCTTGTATATTTTGGAAAAGGAAGGCTGAAAAATCTTAGAGATTACCTGGATCAGTTTGCCCCTTTCATCATGCTTTTGATCACTTCTGCAGCAGAGGGTCCAGCACTAAATCTCTATCCAAGTGTAAGATTATGCTTAACAAGATATTAAGGTTGAATGTAACTTTGCTACAAATATGCAACATAAATAAGTATAAAATAAAGCTTGTTTAAATGCAGAAACAGAGTTTAGTAATATGTGATTAGCAACCATACTAAATGACTGTGGCTTAAAAAAATAAGGAACTTGCTTATGAGTGTATTACACACACATCAAGAAAGCCAACTTCTTACAGACATGACAAGAATGTAATTTGCTTTCTTTAAAGAACTGACAACAGGACATGTTTTTCTAAGAAAGTTTAAAAATATGCTTTTCTAATCCACAAGGCATTTCCTTGAAGACAGTTTACTTATCAGCATTTGCACAAGAACAGATGTGTCAGCATTTGCGTCATCAAGGCAGTATCTTTCCAAAACCAAGAGGGTGTGCATTTAACTAAAATATATATATAAAGTCTGTATTAAATCCAGTTATGTTAGGGGTACTGGTAGGGACACATTTTGTCCTGAGGTAAATGTTATATCTCTCACATCATCTGTACTTTATGAGAAGTAAAGTAGAACATTTTCTGTAGCTGTAACAGAAGTATGTGTGGTTTATTATAAAAGTTATTGGTTACTGCACTTAAAGACAGGTGCTGAAAAGTATATTCTCTCATCAGTGTATATTCTGTAAGTTTTTGTATGCAACAGACTGTGAATGCAACTATAACCAGACTTTGATTTCAGCAGAATCCAGCCAATAAGACGGAGTGTCTTAAGAAGACTTCAAATCCATCACAGTAACCATCAGAGTAACTGCACAGTGTTATGGCACAATTAAAATTAATTTTTCAACAAGGATAAATTTAAAATCTCATTTTAGCATCATCTGTGAGTTCTGAAAATGCAGCCACACAAACCTCCATAAATCAATGTGCAGTGACCTGTGTAATAGACAAAACTTATGTCACTTAAAGAAAGTTTTTCCACGCAAGACAAACCTTTCACAATCAGTCAGAACAAACTTTAACATATCAGCCTGAATATTCAAAATTCTGAAAAATCAAACTTACAGAAGTATTCACTTTTACTATACCTATCAATAATTTCCCCATCCTTATCAGAAAGCATAAGAATGGAATTGATTAAGTGCTTAGCAGCAATGGTATCAACTAGTGCTACAGCTTTCGGATCAAGTATGGGAACAGTGTATAAGAATTTAAAAGACTGAGAAACTTTATACATTCTATCTGCATTTTTAGGGACAGATAACTAACTATTAGGAAAATCACAGCCAGTAATACACACATCCTCTAAAGCAAAAAGAGCAGGAAGAGTGCATGTAGTGTCTGGAAAATCCTTCTGTAACAACTCATAGTATTTTCTGAAAGAGTAAGAAATCAGTTTTCTCACATTGAAAACAATGGCACAGTCAAGCATCTGTCTCAGAGAAAGAGAACTCTCCACAGAGAAAATCAAAAACTGAGCCCTCCTATGAGTCTGAATCAGAAATCTGAGGAAATATCTTGTATCCATCCCTGGATCTTCCTGTTCAGATTCAGAAACTTGAATCTCTTCAGGAAAAGAGGAATAGCACTTCTATTACCAGAAACTAAACTACTTTATAAGAAGGAGCAATAGCCCAAATTAAACCAGGAGCTAGATCTAGTAATCTACTCCTACCCAAAGAAATTTTTATAAGGCATAGATACATACTTGGCATTCTGTTTCTTTTTGATAGGAAAAATTGGGCTATCCATGTTACTAATGGCAGCAGCAGCTTCCACAGGGTTGGGTACATAACAGGGTAAACCTTCCCTGTTTCCTCTCCAAGGACCAACAACAGTAGTTCTGCCTTGCCCATTGAGGAGACCCCAAAATCCGCACGGTATGTCTCTAACCCCAAGAAGGATCTGGGGTAAAAGCTGAGTAGTCTGTGGTACAACAGATGGACACAGCCGAGTCATCCATTTGTGGCTCAGGCAAATTGCTAGGCTGCTGTAGTGACAAAGGCTGTTTATTTATTTTCTTTTTGGGGCTAGAAGAAGGATGAGCTATGGGATTGTTAGTCTGTTCCATGATCAAGATGAAAATGGTGCCTCAGCCTCTTTCCCAGAGAAGACAAGCAGCAAGTGCTAGTAAACAGTACCAGTCTACAAAAGTTACTTTTTGAGATGAAAACACAGTAAAAAGCATTTCAAAACACTACACTGGCCCCATAAAAGTAAAATAAACACACTTTCTCCACAGAAAAAAACATTTTCAGTTACTTTACACCACTTTTAAACTGTCAGGAAAAATGAGCACTCCATTTAAAAGTATGTTACAGTGCATTAAAGCACAACGGTCATAGCTTTAAAATTACTTTCCTGAAGAGGAAAGTGAAAAAATAGCAACACAACTAAGAAAATGGAAGGTTCCCCCAAAGGGAACTAATTTGTCCAGTAAAGGAACAGCGGAAACCTACTGTTGATCATGAAAATCCTCAGAGAAGCATATTCTTGTGCAGCAGTAAAGTTCTGAAGGGCTTCAGGGTTTTGTGCCCAAACTTATCTTTTAGTCAGCTCAGCTCGACCTGCCTGACAGTTTGTGCTTGAGAAAGGTGCCTTGACACTTTGGAAGCTGGTTGGCTGTTACATCCTTGGCAGGCTAGAACCAATACAGCTAAGGCAACTGCAGCAGTGCTCAATATGATGAACATCTGTGGATACCCTGTGGCCTCCAATGAGCTCTAACTAGAGCTAGACACTTTGTGAATACTCTTGGTGCAGTGGATAGTCCAAAGGGTAAAGGTGAGAACTGATAATGTGATCCAGACACACAAAACCTTACGAAATGCCTGAAGTCTGGATGAATAGGGATCTGATCATAAGCATCTTTTAAATGTAGAATTACCAGAAAATTTAAATGAGGAAGAAAAGGTAACGGGTTGTGATGTGACAGCATTTTGAACTTGAGCACTATCACAATCAGGTTTAGGAAAGAAAGATCCAGAATGGGTCTGCAAGCATCTTATTTCTTTGGCACTAAAAACATCCTTGAATGAAAACTTTTCCCAGCCTGGAAAGGAGGAGCTGGTTCTATCTCTTCCTAAGACAGCATGTACTGAAGGATTGGGGGAAACAGAGGAATCTGCTCTGGTGATTGAGGAATTTATCCTCTGGAAATAAGATATTTCTTTCCATTGCTATCCATAACCTTGATGAATGATCTTCCAAACCCATTTGTCTGAAATTATCTGTTGCTAAAGAGAAAAGTGGAGATTCAGACTTTCAAGAAGGGAAAAGAGACTACCAGGATAGGAAGTGAGAACAAGGTCCATTCTATATTCATTCTAACGTGTCGGATTGCCCTTGGTTTAGCAGGGTGGAGTGGGGCTGAATCCCCACCCCCACTCCATTACCTTCAGTTTAGAGTGACTGTTTTTTTTTTTTTTTTTTTGAAATTGGAAGAAGGGTTAGAGAATACCTTAGAAAATTTAGAAAGATTCCCTGTATCAACTTACCTCTTTCATCACGCTTTTTAATAACCTCTGCAGCAGAGAAAAGAACAGCTAAACGTCTATCCAGAGGAGAATTTAAAATATACATTTTCACAAAAAAATGGATTGTAACATTTCCAATCACATGGGAAGACTTTAGCAAACTAGCTATTAAATATATCTCATCTCATAAATTAGTTTATACAACAACAAAGCAAAAGCATTACTATCAGAAATATTGGGGATATTTACTTGATGTAATTCTCAAGAATTAAAGGTAGATCCCACACTGACCCGTTAAGACAGACCTTCATAAGCAGATCTTGCAATACAAGCAGCTCATCTCCTTCCTTGTCTCTACACCTAAATATATCTCTAATATACCTATTTATAGCAAGTGATTAAATGTTTACCTTTGTCTCCTTATAAGCTATGCCCCTTATACTATCTCTCTTCTTTCAATTAACTTCAAGATGTTTTCTTTCTTTTGTTTGCTGATGTAATGACTTCTAGTGTATATACTTTTTTTAGGTTTTATGTCCTCTGTATGTATTGTAGAGCTATGTCTTTGATTGTTGTAATACTTGTATTATTGAAAAATTGAATAAAGAGATTTTGGAAAAAATATATATAATTTTTATCATCATCTTGGAGTTCTGAGAATACAGCCAGGCAAACCTCCTCAAAACAGTACAGTGGCCATAGCCTTGGAAGAAATATCAACTGAGTCATACATACATGGTAAACAATGAGTTGTGACTTGTGAAATAGAATAAACTAAATTATTTAAAGCATATATATTTTCTCACAAGAAGAAACTGAAGACAAAACATTTCTCATACTTTCACTTGTTAGAAAGAGTAGGAATAGAATTAGCCAAATGTTTAGCAGCAGAAGGATTAACTAAAGCTATGGCTGCTGGGTCAGTTTTGAGAGCAGTGTATAAAATCGTAAAGACAGATGAACTTTATACATTCGATTTGCCTGTTAATGGGCAGCAAGCTGATTATCAGAGAAAGCAGAAAATGCACCCCTGGGATTCCACCTGTGTCCCTGCTGGACAGGGGCTTTAGGTGCTGACTTGTCTAAACATGGGTTAAACTTTTGGCTAAACTTATAACGGCCAATAGCCTAGTAATTTCCTATGATCATATGATCCTAATTACAGGCTGTGATGCACATATCCTCCAGGGCTGACACAAATGGAGGATTGTCTTCAGGTTCTGGGAATCCCATCTGTAAAGCCCAGACTTTTCTGAATGACTGAGAAACCTCAATGTTCCCCCACTGAAAACACTGGCATATTCTAGAAATACTGCCAAAGAAAGATAAACCTCCCACAGGGAGAATCAGAAAGTGAGTCTGAATCAGAAAACTAAGGAGAAGTCCTTATATCTGTCTCTTCATCTTCCTGTCCATATTCAAAATCTTGAATCTCTTCAGGAAAAGAAGTACTCTCTTTATTTTAACAGAAACCACCTTAAAATAATGGTCAGTAGCCTGAATTATACCCTGAGCCAGACCCGGTAAACTACTCCTGTCTAAGGAAATTTGAGGAGGAGCAGATACATGTTTAGGCTACTGCTACTTTTTTTTTCAATTGTTTTTATTGAAAATTGTAACAATGGAACATTAATATATGATGGGTTTCTCCTTCTTTTTGACAGGAAAAATGGGGCCACCAGTGTTATTAATGGCAGCAGCAACTTCCCCAGGGATGTGCACAACATTCTGACCAAACAGGGAACTCTTCTTTGTTCCCTCTTTCATGACTGACAAGACTGGCTCTCAGTTGCCTACTGAGGAGACCTTAACAGCCACAGAGGACATGGCTAACCCCTGGTCCACAGTGGTTCTAGGTACTACACCAGAGGGATCCTGGCTAAAAGATGAATGGTTTGAGGAACAAGCTATGCTATGGGTACAACAGAATCACCTACCTACAGCTGAGGCAAATTGTTAGGCCAGTGTGGTCCTCGGATCCGAGCTGGCAGCTTTACCTAGCTAAAGATCCGAGCTCTTAGCTCCTCCCCCTACCATAATCCCCTGCTACACATCCCCCATCCACAGAACGAGTTTGCCTATAGGGACTCCACAAGACCCTTGAAAGAGGCCAGTAACATACTGCCTAACAGAATGGACAATCCTCTCCTTGGTTAAGAAGCACAAAACTGGTTAGGGGGAATGGAGGGGGGAGTCGGTTGCAGACAAATGAAGTTACCCACTCAGATGGAACGTTATGGTGAGTACATAACTTCTTTATCTGAAGTGGTTAACTTCATTTAGTCTGCAACCTGTGGGACAGAGTCCCCAGCTACCTAGAAACCTTGGGCGGCCCTCAAGGAAGAATATTCTTGGGCACCGCGGAGCCAAAGGAAGCCCTACTCCTGGAAATCATATCCAATTTATAATGGGAAATGAATGTATGAGAGGAGGACCAAGTAGCTGCTGAACATATGTCGTCTATAGGGACTCTAGACCAGAACGCTGCAGAGGTAGCTATGGATCGGGTTGAATGAGCATGGATTCCCAAAGGTACCGGTTTGTTCGAAGCTAAATAGGCTTGAATGATGCATTGTGAAATCCAGTTGGCTAATGTCACTTTGGTAATAGGCTTACCCAAAGAAGACTTGGCAAAGGACACAAACAATTGATCAGATTTATGGTTAGTCGCTGTCCTGTGCAAATAAAAACGCAGTTGTCTATGCACATCCAATTTGTGTAGTGTGTATTCCCCTTTGTTCTGGAAACTGGGAAAAAACACTGGCAGATTAATAGACTGATTAATATTCAACTCAGAGGCTATTTTAGGGAGGAAGGAAGGATTAGTCCTGAGAGAAACTCTGTCCTTATGAAATATTAGATAAGGGGGTTTCATACAGAGGGCTTGAAGCTCCTGGCCAAAGTAACTGCAACCAGGAAGGCTGTTTTCCAAGATAAAAATTTCAACTGAGCCCATGCGGCCGGTTCAAAAGGAGGGCCTGTCAAAGCCTGTAGGACCAGTGTTAAGCCATGGTGGGACCGGAGACTTAACTGGCAGTTTTAACAGAAAAGCGCCTTTTAAAAAGGTTTTGCAAATCCTGGTGGAAGCCAGTGATCCTACATTATCCCCCACATGAAAATGAGAGATGGCTGTCAACTGTACTTTAACCGTAGATGCACTGGCTCCCTGATGAAAGATATGGGACAGAAATTCAAGAATCGTCGGGATAGGGACAGTAAAAGGGTCCAAGCCTCTGTCTTTGGCCCAAATGGAAAAACGTTTCCATTTACTACCGTAGATTTTTCTGGTAGAAGGTTTGTGTGCTGCTACCAGAATGGCTTTCACACTGGTGACGAGATACCGAGAGTCCTTGCTATCAGCGGAACTGGATCAACCAAGCCATGAGCTTGAGGTCGCCCAGGTTTGGGGGTTGTAATCCCACAGGATAAGAAATAAGATCTGGAATGGGATCTAAGATCCAAGGAGGAACTACTCTGTGAGACCGCAGGTAAGGGAACCAGATCTGGCGAGGCCAGAATGGGGCTATGAGGATTATCTTGCTCCCCAACTGATGGGCTTTCTGCAGGAACTTCGTCATGAGTGGAAGTGGGGGATAAGCATAAAGGAGACCACGGGGCCAAGCATGAACGAAAGCATCTCTGGGGTTCTCCCCTATTGGGGGAATTAGAGCGAAATATTCGCTGCACTTCGTGTTTGACGGAGAAGCAAAAAGATCGCAGCAAGGTAGACCCCATTTGAGGAAGATCTGTTTCGCTACTAACGGGTTTAGAGACCACTCGTATGGTGTGAGGATCAAGCGACTTAACTTGTCCGCTAGGATGTTGGTCCGGCCCGGAATGTGCGTTGCTACCAGAAAGCGGTTGGTGGAGATCACCTATTCCCAAACTCTCATGGCCTCTCGGCAAAGGGGATAAGATCTGGTTCCTCCCTGTTTGTTGATGTACCAGACTACAGCCATGTTGTCTGACTGAATTGCAATAGTTCCCAGAGGAAGAAGGTCTTGTAGGGCTTGCAACACCAAAAGCACCGCCCATATCTCCAGGACAATGATATGCAGAACGATCTCTGAGGAAGCCCACGTGTCTTGGACGGTTCTGCCCATAGCATGCCCCCCCACCCGAGGCAAGAAGTGTCCGTGGTCAACGTGGCTTGGGGCTGAGGCATGACGAACGGTCTCCCCTCTCGCAGCTCCTGAGAGTGTAGCCACCAGAGAAGGGAGTCCTTGCAAATCCTGCTCAAGGGAATCGGGATGTACAAGGGGTGCAGCAAAAGTGACCATTGGACCTAAAGAGTCCATTGAAGGATTCTCATGCGCAGCCGCGCAAAGGGCGACAGACCGATGGCCGCCACCATGGAGCCCAAAGCGCTCAGGACTAATTCCGCAGGTGGGGCTGGGGACTGGAGAATTGCCAAAACATGAAGAGACAAACTGCGCAATCTGTCTGTTGTTAGAAAGGCCTTGGAATGGCATGTCTCTATCTTGGCCCCTATAAATTCCAGAACCTGCACAGGATGAAGGAATGATTTTTGAAGGTTTACAGTAATACCTAGACGCTGAGTAAGAGCCAGGGTATAATCCCTGGCCAAGCTGAGCTGATGCCTGGTGGAGGCGGTAAGGAGCCAGTCGTCCAGGTATGGAAAGACCCAAATGCCCTGAAGTCTCAGGTGGGCTGCGACCACTGCCATGACCTTGACGAACACCCTGGGGGCTGAGGTGAGGCCAAATGGAAGAGCCCTGAACTGAAAGTGACTGGCTCCCAGCTGAAAGCGGAGGAACCTCCTGGATCATCTGTCCATCAGAATGTGGTAGTACGCATCCTTAAGGTCTATGGAGCACATCCAGTCATTCTCCCATAGGAAGGGGAGAATAGATTGCAGAGTGACCGTTCGGAATTTCTCTTTGGGAATGAACAGGTTTAGAGATGAGAGGTCTAGTATAGGCCTCAGTTCCCCCATCTTCTTTGGCACTAAAAAGAACCTGGAGTAATTTCCCAATCCGGACTGGCCTGGGGGGATGTGCTGGATGGCTCTTTTTTTTAATAGCTTTGAAATTTCCGAAGCTGCCACCTCCCTTTGATCGGGTGGGACATCGGGGAGGCATTTCATAGGAGGGGGAAGACTCAGAAATGGAATAGAATAACCTCTGGATATAATTCGGAGCACCCACCGGTCCGTAGTAATAGACTCCCAAGTTTGGAGGTGCTCCAACAGACGCCCCCCGACTGCCTCCAGAGAGGGACAGCCAGGTAAGCCCTCAGGGCTGTTGCACGGGCCTCTCCGAGAAAGGTTCTTGGGACCTGAGATTCTTCGGCCCCCCTCTGCCTCTGGTCCGGCGTCCACCTTGTCCTCCTCTGCTTCTGAAGGACGAGGGATCCAAAACGGGATGGGACTGCTGTGATTTCCGGAACCACATCTTCTTTTGTCCCTTCTGGTTCCTCGAGAAGGACCATTGTGGATTAGAAAAGCGGATCCCGACAGCAGACAGCATCTTCCCGTCCTTCTCGCTTTGGACCAGCATGTCGCGGACGGTCTTGCCAAAGAGCGTAGAACCATCAAAGGGCTGCTCCCCTGGTTCTAGCCGCTCCCTCCATGGCATGGGAGAGTAGCTGCATAGATGTGTTAGTAATAGATTTCAGAGTGGCCATGCGAGTCGAGAAGGTGCATTTGTCCTCAGCCGCCATGGACTCTGGGGGGGCTCCAGCGTATTCCTTAATCAAGTCTCGCTGGAGTCTGATAATGTGTGCCATATAGTTCGGCGCCCTCACAGAGAAGGTAGCTGAAGCAAACATCCGCTTTCCAATGCGGTCCAATGTCTGAGATTCCTTATCTGGAGAGTGGACCAAGGAACTCTCCTGTCCTTGTTCCTTCTTGGTGGCAGCCGCCACCACCATGGCATCCACTGGAGAACCTTTATACCAAGCCAGCCTATAAGAAGGGGGGCTAAGTATCTTGTCTGGCCTTCTGGGAATTGGCTCCATGGTGGCCGGCTCCTTCCAAGCCCTGGTGGTAATTAAGTCCACCAGGGGTCAGCCGGGGGGGGACATCCAAGAAGTAGATGGGCCTGCATCAAACGCATCCAGAAACACAGACTCATCCGAGGAAGGTTTTTGGGTAGACCACCCTCCTCTGAGTCGTAGCATTTCCATGATGTCTCCAAAGGAGACATCCTCAGGGGGTGACCTTGGGGAACCTTCCCCTTCCTCCAAATCTGTGTCCTCTGTGAGGGACTCAGGGGAGTCCAGGTGCCTCCTTTTGCACTTCCGTTTGTGAGGAACCTCCTCGGTGGGGCTATCCGAGGAGGGCTCACCCACGGGGTCTTGTTCCTCTAAGGGAACCAACTGGAGTACCGATGCAGGCTGTCCCTGTGGCCGGATGACAGAGGACAGGCCCAAATGCGCAGGGGTGATGGATGGATCCGCAGCCCGGACCGGGGATCAGGAAGTCCTCGACAGCACCCTCTCCATTACATCAAACGTCGAGGGTGAACCGCTCTCCCCTGGCTCCGAGAGCAGCCCCCTCAGCGCTGATGCAGGGCTCGGCATTGGAGCTGAAGCAGTCGGACCCGAGAGGGAAGTGTGCTCCAACCTAAACAGCGCCGAAGACACAGTTCCCCCCACAGATCCGATGCTCGGCTTTCAGCCCCGAGAGCTAGGATCTAACACGCTCGAGGGCATAGTTGGAGTCGAAGTAACCAAGACTGTCGGTGCCGACGGATCCCCGGGTCTGAAACGGCACAGATCTGAAGACTCCGAAACCTGATACCGGGTCGGAGAAGGAGCGATCGGGGTAATGAAAGGGGCCAAGCTCCGAGCACCCCCATCTGCATTTGAGCCTGCAAGAAACGATGCATCATCCAGTCCAAATCAGCGTCAGTCAAGCTTCTGGTGGATCTGGAGGAGGTTGCCGAGGCAGGCCTGGAGGGTCGCCTCGAGGACCTCGAGGGAGACTGGTACTCCTCTTCCGGCTTCGGGGAAAAGCAAGGAGAACGGAGCCGAGAATGAGGAGAACCAGAGACCCTCTTAGTGGGACTAGCTACCTTAGCTGGTGGGGCCGAGGGATGAGACTCAGCCCGCCTTTTATGCCTATGCCGGTCCTTATCTCTCCTCTTCTCTTTAGAAGGACAACCCATTTGTTAGGACTGCAGATGCATCCTTGAAGGACATCAGAGGGAGTTTGAGTCCCCAACAAGGGAGGGGGATCGGAAGGCATGGAAGCTGCAACCGGTACCTTAGAGGGTGAGGAGGAAGAAGAATCCGGGGGCAACAATCCCGCCAGGATTAGCTTGTTCCTCCTATCCCTGATAGCCCAGGGGTTGAAAGCTGCACAGACCTGGAAGCTGGTGGATAAATGGGCCACCCCCAGGCAAATAACGCACTGAGTGTGGGCATCGGCTGGGGACAGTTTATAACCACACTCAGTGCATTTACAAAAAATGACTTTAGGCCCTTCAGCCATCACACTACACACACACAATAGGGGGAGGGTTGAAAAACAAATCTGAAGAAAAATGACCTCAAAAATATTAAACTAAGTATACTAGTCGGTAAAGGGGGGCTAAACCATACACACACAACCAGAAATTCCTGAAAAAAAAAACGATTTTAAAAGTTTTATAAAACTAGAAATCTCTCACCCATGCCAAGAGCTCATCTCTAGAAGCTGCTATAAGCCGCGGCAAAGTAGATCTGAGGATGGGGGATGTGTAGCAGGGAATTATGGTAGGGGGAGGAGCTAGGAGCTCGGATCTTTAGCTAGGTAAAGCTGCCGGCTCGGATCCAAGGATGGATCCGATACTCACAGGTTGCACACCAAATTAAGTTAACCACTTCAGATAATTTTTTTTTAAATGTGAAAGGTTTTTCCCCAAAAGAAACTTATATTCCCAGCAAAAGAACAGCACTGGCTGACTGTCAATCCTCAGAAGCCCGCACAGCAGTGGTCTCCTCAATGTCAGGAAAGCTCTGAAGGGCTTGGTCCACAAACTTCTTTTTAGACTGACAGCTTGGGCATGTGGAAAGTGCCTTAAAACTCTGGAAGCTGACCAAATGTTATATACTTGGCAGGATATCCCATAGAGCTAAGACTACTGCAGCAGTGATCAGTATGATAAACATAATCTGAAATTGTTAATGGAGCAACTTAAATCTATTTAATTAATGAGGATGTTTAAGAAAACAAAGTCACGTAGCAGCAACAAGTGGAAAAAATGGGACCAATGTGTATTAAGTAAAAAATAAGGGGGTATACACTGAACACAGAGTGCTGCCAGGAATAAGTAATGGGTCTGATTCAGTACTAAGCAAAAAAAGGATATAACTAAGCAGGGGGAAAAGGAAAGAGTAAGATAAATAAAAATAAACAGGACTGAAAGGAAAATGAAAGGTGATCCACATGTGTATAGTACTTACTATGTGATGGCTTAATAACAAGAACATTGTGCTGCCAGGAATAAGTAATGGGTCTGATTCAGTACTAAGCAAAAAAAGGATATAACTAAGCAGGGGGAAAAGGAAAGAGTAAGATAAATAAAAATAAACAGGACTGAAAGGAAAATGAAAGGTGATCCACATGTGTATAGTACTTACTATGTGATGGCTTAATAACAAGAACATTGTAATGTGAGTGTTACAAGATTAAATATATGAATAAAAGGATCAGATATAGGCAAGGATCTACAGAAAAGAAATAAGGCAGATATATAGTAATCTTGTCATTCACAATATCTCTGTGTAGCTTTTAATTTGTATATAGTTCTATTTTTCTAAAAGTTTGAATTTTGCATCACATTGCCAATATGTACTGGTTTAAAAACATAAGTACAAGAATTAAATGCAGTATGACTAGGTGATTCATATAGACAGTAGATTTCAAATTAAATGTAGCTACTATGCAATGTGGATTCTTTGATACTATATGCATTAGGTTTGTAAGAAATAATGTATGATATGGTGATATATGATGCAATAAAAGTTATTTCTTGCAAAAAGGAAACTAATGAGCATAGGTGAGAATGAGGATATATAAGGAACAGCACACTGAGCACTTTGTTCTTTTGACTCATTTCTTACTTCCACACCAAAATTTTAGCTCGTGCAGTACTGCCACCATTCTACACATCTGCTGGTCACTTTCCTGATCCACATCTGCCTTCACTCATAACCAATACCCCAAGATACTTAAACTCTTCTACCTGTTGTAGCTGCTCTCCCATTAATGACTGAGGTCATTCTGTTGTTTTCTGTGACAAAACGATAACCTCTGCTTTTGAGAGATGTTAATTACATCATACCATATCTGAATTATGGCATGTCCATCTCCTCTCCTAGTCCCAAGATGCAAACAAAGGTAGATTCTAACAGTCCTTTAAAAGAGAGAAAAATATTGATTCATCAAATAGAACACAAAGAACAGAAATCTTCAGATATTTCATCATTCAGCAGCTATTACTTTCTGAATTTTCCAGAAAGAGGGAAGAAAAGGAAGGCAGATAAGTTAGAAACAGTTTCTGTGGCATTTCTATGGCTGACAACTGGTAATCCTGAATACCATCTGCTATGGGATACACCCAAACTGGTACATTATGTGACTCTTCCACTTTTAGTACCTTACATACTGATTACAGAAATTCATGCTATAATGTCGATCTACAAAGTGATTTTTATTAACAGCAATATCAGAAGCCTTTGGGGTGGAGAGTAACAAAACCCCTATACTCCACATTCCTTATTTTTTTGTTTAAAAAAATACACATACAAATTACAGCAAAAAGTATTCAGATTACAAAGAAGTATGACAGGCCTAATGGAAATCAGAACCAAAGTAAGTAATAGTCTGCTAAGTTATTGATATTGCTAGGGTCAATACCATGCAGAAGGTCACTGTTGATGCCAATGAAAAAGGTATGGTTTTAACCATCAGATCTCATACTCCCCATGTAAATATAGGGTCGACTGTAGGAACCTTAGATATGGATAGGGGTTTATATCGAAACATCGAAATGTCAAAATATCGAATTACATCGAACTGGTTACATCGAACCAGCAAAACATCGAAAGGCTGTCAATGATAGCTTCCATAGGGACATAACACAATAAGGATGTAGGCAGGGGGGCTTGCCCCCTTGCACCCCCCCACACCCCCCGCTACTTAAATATACCAACTCTGAGATTGCGCTACAGTGTAGGAAATGGAAATCTTCCATTTTTGCACTGTAGTGCACTGAAGTGTGATCTCCGAAGTGGAATATTTAAGTGGCAGGGGTCTGGGGGGTTCATGGGGTTTTGCCCCCTGCATGTAGTAATTTGTTTTTAACATTCACTCCACATATTGGTGATTTTTGATGTTTCAATGTTTTACGTTTTGATGTAAGCATTTCGATGTAACGTGATTCGATATTTTTCTGTTGCGATGTTCCGATATACACCCTATGGATAGAGTAGGCTTGCCTTTGGACACCCTAGAAACAGAAAGTATAGAGATGACACTTACCTCCATTTGGGCCTAAAAAGAGTTATACAGTCCTGGAGCAGAATTTCACCAACTGATTGTTAAGAGGTTAGGCATATATATCTGTTTGAGGTGTTCTCCACAACTGAATCAGTTTTAGGCAGGTCATCTATTTCAGTTTCTATATGTGAAGGTCTGTTCTGATCCTGCTCAACTTGTCTACAACACAGTTCTGCTTTGATGGTATGTAAGATGTCTGTAAAGTGAGATTGTGCTGAAAAGGTATATCCCAATCTACAATGGCAAATCTGCAGAGAGGTTAAGATCTGGTTCCCCCTTGCTTGTTTATGTACCACATCACTGTGGTTTTGTCTGTAAACACTTGTAAAAGTCAAAGGAACCACAAATGATCGAAGGAAAGAAGAATACAATTTATACAAAGCAAATATCTCCTCATAAGATGAAACAGATACCAGAATATTCCTCATATCCTTACAAGCAGCAAGCATAAACTTCAACATATGAGCTTGACATATGATATTTCCAAAAACAAATGTTGCAGAAGAATACACTTTTTCCCAAAAACTGTCAAAAATCCTTCTCATCAATGTCAGAAGGAAAGGGGCTAGTATAAAATGTTTAGCAGCAGCTGGAGTCATTAAAATAAATCTGGGTCTGATCTGGGATGAGTATTTAAAAACTTAAAAGACTGAGGCACTTTATATAGTCTATCCACTTTTTTGAAGGCAGCAGGCTGTCTGTCACAGAAGTTGTAGCTTATGACAAAAACCTCCTCCAAAGCAAACAGAATAGGGGTAAGAGGAATAGATTCTGGACATTCCAGTTGTAACAAATCATGACACTTCCTGAGAGACTGACAAACATCACTATTTTCCCAGTGAAACAACTGCTTCTAGAAATAGTTTCAAAGAATGAGAATTATTCAAAAGTACTGGCCAAAGCCACATTCTCCCTAGAATCTGAATCACAAATCTGTAGATTCAAAACATCTGTCCCTTCACAATCATTTTGAGGCTCAAACTCTTGAATCTCTTTAGAAAATGAAAATTCCCTTTTCTCTTTTTACCAGAAACAGCCATAAAGGAATGGACAAGAGCATATACTAAATCTTAAAAAAAAATAAACCTTGGAATAGTGCTCAAAAATTCAACACAAACCAAAAAACAGCTATGAGCATAGTAGGAAGGGTTTGACACATTCGTGGAATACACAAAACACTTTATTCAATACAGATCATGAACGCATTAACTGTAGTCACCACATTTTCATCTTTTCTAAAACAGACTTCATCAGATAAAAGAACCAACCCTGTAATGCCCTTATATACCCTTAAATGTTACAATCCAACAATAAAATCTCTCCGTTACTGGTCATCAATTAAATAATTTGGCAACATCTAAAAAACTAAACTTTCATATAAATTAGAACATCAATACCATAGAATAACAGTTTGAGTTATCCCTAGAATATCCTAAGGGTTTATTTAAATTCACTATTAATAATTATTACTTATCATGTTGGGATATAAATCGGTTTTAAAACTATACCTATCGCTCCATCTAGTGGGCCAATTGTAAAATACACCAACATAAACAGTTCCATAAAATACTTTTGACTTCATAGGAGTATATTAACTACACACCTATTCACACATTAGTAAATTTAAAATCTAATAAACTAGTTTAAACTAAAACTAACCATCAATGGTTACCCCAAAGGAATCAGGGATAACTTTGCAGCTCTCTTTTTAACACTGGGGCGAGTAAAATGTTCTCATTGAGCCATTGGGATTTATTAGCTTGCAACATTACTTGCCAATGACATTCTTTAAATTCTATAGTATTCTCCTAGGGCCTACGCTATTGTGATTAGGTATCCATTCTAAAACAAATAATTCATACTTTGCATTAGTACAACAAAATTAATGTTTATATAATGCATTACTGTCACTGCCATTTCGAACATCATAATAGTGCTCGCATATTCTCTTTTTTAGTGTGCTTTCCATCTTTCCAATATAAAAATTTCACAGGCTTTACACTGGGCTAAGTAAACCACCACTACAATATTATAATTAGCATATATCTTCCCCTCAGTTAGTCTATTACGACTGCTGATATACACCCTCTCTTTTGACTTATGTACTGACATTGTGGACATGCACCGCATTTAAATGTCCCTTTCTTTCTTTTGTTTTCATATTTGTTATTCATAACACCATGGTTTTCCAGAAGGTTTTATATATTACGTCCTTTCCTAAAAATAACCTTCACTGGTTTACCAGAAATCTGAGAAATATCTGTCAGACTCAAAAACCTATCCCATTCTCTCTCCAATATATTTTAATTATGTGGGAATCTCCACTATAGTCTGTTACAAATGCTTTCTGAAAATAATTCATCTGTTCTTTAAATATGTCTGTCTCTCTGTTATCTTTAAACTCCACTAAATGTTTTCCCAAAATGGGTGCATATCTATCACTTCTTTTATCCAGGATGTCCTTAGTTACTTCCTCAATTAAACTCAGTGGACAACTCCTTTCCTTAAACATGTCTTTCAATAACCTAGATTCTGTCTCAAAATCTATCTCATCTGAAGACATTCTACTAGCTCTGTTGTACTGACTTTTTACTATACCTCTTTTTTTAAGTGTAGGGTGTGCACTCAAGTAGTACAGGAAGGAATTAGAAAATGTTTTCTTCCTATATACTGTAGACTTGAAACTATCATCCAATTTGTGAATCGTAACATCCAGAAAATCTAATCTTTCAACATTAGTGTTGTACGTAAACTTTTAAAAAATCTGTAGTATTCTGAATGTAATTAATAAATTCTTTTAATTTGTCTTCAGCGTCCACCGAAAACAAGCAAATGTCATCCAGGTACTTTTTATATAAGGTCCAACAGGATTCATAGCCTGATTTATAAATACATTTTTGCTCCCACATAGAAAGGACTATGTTTGCATAAGTGGGGACATAATAGGTCCCCATTTCCACTCCTTTCACTTGGTGAAAAAATTCTCATTTGAAAAAGATATCATTATTTTTCAAAACTAATTCAATCAACTCTAATCAAACATGGAAATCCTTACTAGATATGTCACCCTTCTCTATTAAAGCTTCCTCAAACCATTCTCTACCCTTATCATGGAGTATTACGATACATAGATAAACTACATCAATAGTAAGAAATATAATCTCCCTATTAAACAGGTCAGGTGTAACACTTCTTAAGAAGTCCCAGGAGTCCTTTAATATCTCCTATGTATTTGGCCAGAGGTTCAGTTTTATATCCTTCTCCTGAAACTATAAATCTTTAAGGTGGATCTACAGCATTTTTATGAACTTTCGGTATACCAAAAATAGAAGGAATTTTAGGTTTATCATTACTCCAGTAACTGTAGGTGTTAAAATTTATTAATCCATCAATTAACATATCTTTTAAAATTTGATCAGTTTTAATATATGCAATGTTTATTTCATTTCTAGATACTCGAGTATTTGTCATGATCACTTAAAGTATCTAAATTTTTCCTTCATATATTATTCTGTCCATTAAAACTATTCCCCCTCCCTTATCTGGCTTCATCACTCTTATATTCTTATTGCCCCTAAATTTGTCTAGAGTTGATTTTTCTTCTCACAAAAGATTATATTTAAATTTGTTTTTATTAATTTCTTTTCTTAATTCATTCTCCACTATATTCTCTAGATTTTTTAATTGTGGGTGTAGTGGGGGGTTAAACGTACTCTTCCTTCTAAGTCCATTACTCGTGCTTCGTCCACCATTGTTAGTGTCTAGTATTTCTAGGTTGATTTTTTTGCAAAAACAGTTTTAGATCTTTGATAGTTTTACTTACATCACATTTTCTCCTTGGGATGAATTTAAGTCCCTTAGAGAACAAATTAAAGTGTCCCTTGTTCAAATCAATATCACTATACTTAAACATATTAAAGTTGTTATACATAAACTTGAAATTTTCCTTCACAATTTGATTTTCTTCCTCAAGGTGTTAACTGTCTCCCTCGTCGTGTTTGCCCTTCCCTCCTCTGCCATCCATAAAAAGAAGTTATGTCTTACCATAATGCTCCATCTGTGTTGTTGATCTTCGTTCATTCATTACTGATGGGTTATCAGTTCTATCCTCGGAACTGAGCCGGCCTTATACCAAGCTCATATTATCCAAAAACTCTCGAGCCAAGGTTCTATCCACAATGCTCTGCTCCCTGTTACCTCAGATCGAGTTTGCAAGTTGATATACAAAAGTAGAGGCTACCTCTGGTCATAGCAGACCTACAAGAATGGAAAAAGGACCATATGAAATCCACCAGGAACCTCCACAGGGGGCCGGAGGGTGGGGAGTAATGAATGAACGAAGATCAACAACACAAATGGAACGTTATGGTAAGACATAACTTCTTTATCTGATGTTGTTAATCTTCATTCATTCCTCACTGATGGAGCAGAGTCCCCAGCTATCTATATCCCTGGGCAACCCTCATGGAAGGACATTCCTAAGCACCATGGTACCAAAAATAAAAGTATGGAGGTTGGCCCAGTTTGCAGCTGAGCAAATGTCATTGAGGGAAGCCCTAGCATGGAAAGCTGCTGAAGTTGCCATTGACCTTGTAGAATGGGCTTTCACTTTGTGAGGCAAGGTGATGTTGTTCTTGTTGTAGATGAACGTAATGCAATTTCTCAAACATGACGCTAATGTAACTTTAGAAACAGGGCGACCTAGTCTTGGTCCAGAAAAAGCCAGAAATAATTGGTCTGATTTACGGGTAGATTTTGGTCTGTCCAAATAAAAATGGATTTCCCTGTGAACATCTAGGGAGTGCAGACAATGCTCTCCCTTGTTAGAATGATTAGGAAAAAAATACTAAGAGGTCAAGAGACAGGTTGATAGACCGCACTGGCACCTCTTTCAGTAAGAAGGAGGAATTAGTTCTCAGAAAGACTCTATCCTTATGGTTAATAAGGTAGGGACGTTTGATGCATAAGGCTTGAAGTTCTGACAGATGTCTGGCCGATGTGATAGCAACCAGAAACAAGGTTTTCTGAGAGAGGTACTTTAAGTCACATGAAGATGCAGGTTGAAAGGGGGGTGCTGTTAGGGCTTGCAGAACCAAAGCAAGGTCCCAAGGTTGTACTGGTTCTCTAAAGGGAGGTTTTAGGTGAAAAACACCCTTCAAGAAAGTCTTACAGAGTCTCTGTGACATGAGTGAAGAGTCCTGGAAGCCAATGTGGAAATTAGAAATGGCAGCTAAATGAACATGAACAGTAGAGGCTGATATCCCAGACTGAAAGAGATCTGATAAATAATCTAATACCACCAAAACTGGGGCTGAAAAGGGGTCCAATTGTTTGTTCGATGCCCATAAGGTAAATATTTTCCTTTTGCTGAGATAGGTTAGTCTGGTGGATGATTTATGAAATGCAATAAGAATATTGCACACTGGGGAGGAGAGGTTATCCTGCCTGGAAGTGGAGAAACCAAGATGTCAGCTTCAGGTTTGTTAGACTGGGCTGGGTCAAAACCTGCAGATGGGAGATCAACATCGGAGTTGGACTGAGAATCCATGGTCGATCTAGCAGGTGAGGCCAAAGGAAGGGGAGCCAAACTTGTCGAGGCTAATATGGTGCAATGAGGATTACTTCGCTCTTCAACTATTGTGCTTTCTTCAAAAATTTGGAAATGAGGGGTAGACATGTGTAAGCATAAAGCAGACCCAGGGGCCAAGCGTGGACTTGAGCGTCTCTCAGTGACTGTCCCCGAGGGGGAATCAGGGCAAAGTAGTTGCTGCACTTGTAGTTGATTGGGGAGGCGAATAGATCGCAGCAAGGCTGGCCCCAGCGGTTGAAAATTTTTGCAGCTATCACAGGATTGAGGGACCACTCGTGAGGTTGTAGAATGCACCTGCTCAATTTGTCCGCTATCACATTGGAGCTCCCGGGAATGTGCTTTGCAATTAGAAAGCAATTGGAAGCTATCACCCATTGCCATATTCTCAAGGCCTCTCAGCATAACGGGTAAGATCTGGTGCCCCCTTGCTTGTTGATGTACCAGACTACTGACACGTTGTCTGACTGGATTGCAATAGTCCATGATGGAAGGATCTAGAGAAATGCTTTCAACGCTAGTAGCACTGCCCTCAGATCCAGGACACTGATATGAAAATGAGCCTCTGTCTCCTACCAGGTGCCTTGGACCGAGTTTCCCTGACAGAGTCCCCCCCACCCCATCAGGGAGGTGTCCATGGTCACCATGGCTTTTGGTTGATGGGGGCTGAAGGGGCGAGACCATTGTTGAGGATTTTGAGACGTCCACCAGAGCAAATCCTGTTTGAATCTGAGTTACACTTATCTTAAAAGACAAAGGATGTTGTAGAGGGTACCACTGAGTGAGACGTAGCCACTGAAGAAGTCTCATGTGGAACCTGGCCAGAGGAACAATGGTGATCGAGGCTGCCATCAACCCCAAGAGTTGGAGCATGGACCGAGCAGAAGATTTGTAGTGACAGATTAGAGGTTGAACCTGTTGTCTTATTCTTTGAAGTCTGTGATCCGGAAGAGATGCTGTGCAATTTCTCATGTCCAACAGAACTCCGATGAATTCTAAAGATTGTGCCACGGTCGTGCTGGACTTCTCTCAGTTTATAGTGATTCCCAGGTGCTGAGCTGTGAAATGAGTGTAATCCAGGGCTTCCTCCAGTAGACGCTTGGTGATGGCGGTAAGAAGCCAGTCATCTAGGTATGGAAACGCCTGGAATCCTTGAAGTCTTAGATGAGCGATAACTACTGCCATGCATTTGGTGAACACTCTGCAGGCTGTAGAGAGACCGAAGGGCAGTGCTCAAAACTGAAAGTGACAGGCTCCTATGCAGAAGTGGATGTATCTTCTTGAGCACGTGTCCACTTTTATATGGTAAAATGCATCTTAAAGATCTATAGAGCACATCCAATCATCTTCTTCCACAAGAGGAAGGATAGACTGAACCATGACCATCCGGAATTTCTCTTTTAGCAAATTTGTTTAGTGTGCTGAGATCCAGAATTGGACTCCAGTCCCCTGGCACCAAAAAGAATCTTGAGTAAAAACCAGATACTATCTGGTCTGGGGGGACCATTTGGATGACTCTTTTTTGTAGCTGCTTTCAAATTTTGTGTGCTGCTGCTTCCCCTTGACTGGGTGAGACATCAGGTAAATTTCTGGGTGAAGTGGGACAGAGATGGAAGGGAATGCAGTAACCTCTGGATATTATCCGTTGTACCCAAGAATCAGTGGTTATGGTTCACCAGGTAGTGGGGTACAAGGAAAAACGGCTTCCAGAGGTGAGCAGTTGGGCAACGCTTCAGGAGCACTGGTAGGGTTGCCCAGAGAAAGAATCTCTGGAACCCCAGTTTCGCAGACCTACCCTGCCCCAAAAGGGACATCTTCCATTACAGTTTCCCCCTCTGCCCTTAGGGGAGAACTTGGCACATGCATCATAGTACGAGCCCTGTGATTTTCTGTGCCACATCTTCCCACTCCTCTGATTTCTGGAGTAGAATCGTTGAGGGGTGGAGTGCTGGACACCAGTGGCAGACAGGATCTTACCATCTTGTTCGCACCTTGCCAGTGGATCCTTAACCTTTGGGCCAAACAATGAAGCGGCCTCAATGGGGGCATTCATAAAGGAAGCTTTAAAAGAGTCCACAAAGTCACAAAGGCGCATCCAGGCATGACGTATTGTGACTATGCCTGCGCCTGCCGCACTATCTACTCCTTCCGTTGCATGTAAAATGAGCCACATGGAAGAATTGGATATAGATTCCAGGGTTGCTATCTGAGAGGCTATGTTGTCATGCACCTTATCAGAAACAGCTCCTGCCAAGGTTTCAGAGAGTTGGTTGATAAAGTCTATCTGGAGCCTCGTAAAGTGTGCCAAGTAGTTCAAGGACCTTACAGCAAAGGTCGATGAAGCAAACACATGCTTCCCGAGTCTGTCTATCACCAGCGACTCCTTGTTGGGTGGATGGATAGTCTGGCTCTCTTCTGTCAAGTCTTTTTTGGTTGCAGCCACCACCACCATGGCATCTACTGTAAGACCTTTGGGCCAATGAGGATGTTCAGCATTCTGTCAGGCCCCTGAGGTATAGTTTCCAAAGTGTCAGGAGCCTTCCATGCATGCTGGACGATGAGCTGGACAAGCTCATCGGCCAGTGGGGTAAACCAGGAGGTAGGGGGCCAGGCACAAAAGGCCTGCAGGAATATGGATTCCTCTGAGGAAGGGTTGGAGGACTTCCAGTCGCCCCTCTGTCTTAGGATTTCGAGGATGTCACCAAAGGATACCCCATCAGAGGGTGACCGTGGGGACCCTTCCCCATCATCAGTCTGTATCTTCTGTTAGAAACCCTCAGTAGAGTCCATGTTCTTCCTCTTGCACAAAGCCTTGTACGGGACTTCCTCAGTGGGGTGCTCTGGGGAAGATTGTGAGGAGGGGATCTCCTGAGGGGGAGAAACCTGAGGCCCTTGTGCCCAGGGTCTGGTAGTGGTAGCTTGCAACAGCTGCGGCACAGAGGGGGACAAGAACTCTGACAGGGATGTTTTGCCAGCAGAGGCAAGTGCCCTCTCCATGGTCTGGAAGGCCGGACCACTCAAAGAGGGATGGGAGCCCGGAACTGAGCACGACAACTGTGGGACCGGGGTCACACCCTGCTTTGATAAGCCGATCCCCAGACCAGGAGTCACAATAAGAGGCGAGGAGGATTCTTGGAGGGTGCCATAGAAAATACTGGCATCAAACCAAGAATGCCAGCCTCCAAAGCACAGACACTAACCTGAGAAGGCTCCAGTACCCAGTTCACTGAGGGCCACAAGGATGACTCTGGCTCCAAAGTGAGGTCCACTGTTGGTGTAGAAGGAAGAGAAGCTGCTGTCAGGGGAAGGGGCTTCAATGCTTCCCTGGAAGTCAAAGGAGAACTGTAAGATGGAGTCTGTGGAGAAATGCAGTCACCTGCAAGAGGGAGCACAGCTTTAGATGGATTAGAGAGTCCCCTGGCCACACGCAACTGATCAACAAGCCCCAACACATCTTGTTCTGAGAGGCTCCTGATTGACCTCATAGGAAGACCTGATGGAGATTCTTGCCTATCTAAAAAGGGGCTGTACCGACTTCCCACAAAAAGATCTAAGGAGGGAGAGTACTTAGTTCTGACAAGTTCATGTAATGCAGAGCCTGGAACTGAGGGTGTCTGCATGGAGGAGAATGGTGCAGAGGGTATCTGTGCTGACAAAGGTGGTGCCATAGGCGTCGAGGGTGTCTGTACCATGAAGGGCTGTGTGGCAAATGTCTGCAAAGATGAATACGGTGCCGTCAAAGAAGGTGTCTACACTGGTAATGACGATGCTGAAAGTGACTGCATTGAGCAGGCAGGTGCTGAAGGCATCTGCACTGGAGAGGGCATTATCCTGGAAGTTGACTGCATCGGCAAAAATGGAGCTGAAGGAGTAAGCACCAACAGTGCCGAAGGAAACTGTACCTGTAGAGATGGTGCCAAAAGAGTCTGCACCGACATCAGCGGTGCCTAAAAAGGCTGCGACGGTACTGTCAGAGCTGTAAATGTCTGCACCAGGAACTCCGGTGCCAGTGGAGGTGAAGAAGACATAGCTGTATTGAGAATAAATTGGGCGGTGCCAAGGCTGGGGCTGAAAGGACCACAGATGGCAGCACCGGGCCCGAAGTTTTCACCTTTTTGTGAGTCGACCCCTTGTGATCTCCAGAGGGAGATGAAGTGAGTGACCACGAGGAGGAATAAGCAGAATGCCTCTTACAGGGTTTAGAAGGAGGGGGGAGCCCTCCGACCCAGAGACAGCCTAGCAGAAAGGAGTTTTAAGGAGGCCTTTTATTATAAGTTTATTCTTCCTTTCATTCAGAGTCCTAGTCAAGAAATTTCTACAAATCTCACACGGGGGGGCACTGAAAGGTGGGAAACATTCAGACAATAAACACACAAATCATGACCATCAGAAAGCGGTAACTTACAGCTGCATTCTGTACATTATTTGAAACCAACACTTCTTGTCTTATCCGACACTGTAATATCAAGGGAGAAACTATGATACTACTAAAAAGTTATGAAAGTACACAGAAAGGTAAAAAAAAAGGGAGAGAAAGAATTACCAGTGATGGTAATCGAGAATTATCTCAAAGGTAAGAAAAAAGACAGAATATACTATAAGAAGAGAGTCTCAAAAGTCCGATAGGGTAGGAAGACAGAGATAGTGAGGAATTGAAAACTTTCTATACACTGATCATGTAGCCCAGGCCGGTATGACCCTGACCCTGAGTAGCATCCTGCCCCCACCAAGAATTATACCATGGTATAGAGAAAAAATGATCAATTTCAACAATTGGCTAAGCTTCTGGTGTCATTCAAAGGGGGTCCAGTGTCTGTCAGCCTGGGATGACAAGCCATGCTGCTTCGCTAGAGATGGCTTGCACCTGTCACCCTTAGGCTTTCAAATACTGGCCAAGGCTCTTGCCACCCCCACAGTGCCTTTTTTAGGCAAGGCTCAAAAGACAAACCCACCGCCGTAAACAGCACAAGTAACAAAAAACTGAGGGTAATGCTACTCAATGCCAGAAGTCTAAACCTCAAAATGCATGCACTCGAGGCACTTCTCAGTATGGAGAAAATCGATATATGTGCAGTAACAGAAACCTGACTTAAGGCTCCAGAGAGCACTCCAGCACTACCAGGCTACAACTCATATCATACATTTCGGCCACAAAACCCAGACCGAAACACAAAGGTGGGAGAGTATCCATATTTATCAAGGATACCCACACCTCCAGGTTAGTGGCACAGCACGATGCTTCAGAGATCATCCACATGCAACTAACAATAGGCAAAAATACTATTCAAATTATAGCTTGTTACAGATCACCCACCATGTCCCGGGACCCCCACTCCGCATTTCTGGAAACACTGGGAAACATAAAGGTCCTACCAAACACCCTGATATTGGGTGATTTCAATTACCCAAGCATTAACTGGGAGAACTACTCAAGTACAAACTCCCTTGCCCAACATTTCCTAGAATTTATAAACCTCAAACGCTCTGGATCAACTGGTCAACACCCCCACCAGAGGTGACAACATATTGGACTTGGTCATCACCAACATGGGCGACTGGTGTTCCACACCGGAGGTCAACTCCTCGCTGGTTAGATCTGACCATAAACTAATCACTCTGGATATCCACATTCCACCACCACCCCTGGTCAAAGAAACCACTGTGAAAAACTTTTCAAAAGCAAACTTCACGTTACTTAAGACTGAGGTGGGAAGTTTCAAAGCCCCCATGCTAAAGGATAACACTGTCCAAGCTGCAAAATCCTTTACTAATGCATTCTACGGGCACCTACAAGAATGCATGGATCATGCTATCCCAAACAAAACCAAGACTCACTCCTCCAAGAAAAGGAAACCAGTCTGGTGGACCCCTGCCATAAACAAGCTATACAATAGAAGGAGGAAACTAGTACAGAAAAGAGTAAAATCCCAAAAAGGGAAGACATCCCTGATCATTATCAGCAAGAAAATACGTTCCCTCATAAAATCATCCAAGGCTAGCTTTGAAAGAAAAATTGCCATGAACTCCAAAGATAACCACAAGGCATTCTTTAGCTATGTCAAGAATCTAAGTGGCAATTCTCAGATCTGCTCAGAGTTAGTGCAGAATGGCACAAAATACACTGATACGGCCGATATAGCCAACATCCTGGCAGACAGGTTCAGCAAACTTCACCCCCTCTCACCCCCAAAAGGGCCCATAACTATACCAGAAGAATGTAGTACCCCTGAAATCACAGACACTCAGGTTAAAACAGCCCTCTCCAAAGCCAAAAACAGCATCAATGGGACTGGACGGTGTCCCAGACTGCATCCTACACAAGCTCAAAGATGAACTAACCCCCTCACCTAAACATACTGTTTAAACTCAGTGCCCACAGAGTGGTGCACAGCAATGGTTATTCTGCTCCACAAAGGTGAAGCCACAACAGACCCCAGGAACTATGACCCCTGACTAGCTTGGTCTGCAAAGCTATGGAGTGCATCATCATGGATCTCATTAACAGAGACACTGGGAACCTCCAAACACTGGACCCTACCCAGTTCAGCTTTGTTAAGGGCAGATCATGCCTCCTAAACCTGGTGGACTTCTTTGAGACAGTTACCAAGGCTATAGATGAGGGAAAGGTGGTCCACACAGCCTACCTAGACCTCGCAAAGGCCTTCAACACCATTCCCCATTCAGGTATTACAGACAAGTTCACCAGCCTGAACATAAACCCCTACATCATGAGATGGTTTGCCAACTGGCTCACGGACAGAACTCACATGGTAAGAGTTGTGGGAGCTAGGTCTGACTCTAAACTGGTTACAAGTGGCATACCCCAGGGCCCAGTTCTAGGACCCCTCCTGTTCGGCATATACTTCTCAGAGGTACAGGCAAGCACAGGAGGACCATGGCTGACCAAGTTCACAGACAACTGCAAACTAGGGGCTATAATTGACTCTCTGGCTGACACAAACATCCTCCAAAAGGGTCTCACTGAGACAGATACCTGGTGTCAAAACCATGACCTCATGCTAAATGCCAAAAAGTGCATAGTCATCCCCTTTGGAAAATCAAAGAACCCACAAACTACCACATAGTTGGTAGCCCCCTAAATATGGAAGACGTAATAAGGGATCTGGGGACCCAAGTAGATAGTAACCTCTCCTTTGATAATCACATTGCCAAAGTGGTGAGAAAACCATTCTATGTGGCCCACCTAATCACAAAAGGATTTGCATCCAGATTAAAAGAGATCATTGGGCCCTTCTACACATCACTTATCAGACCAGTCATAGAGTACAATGCCCCATTTGGGATGTACCTTACAAGACACCTGCAACAACTGGAAAGACCACAGAAGTACCTCACCAAGAGGATCACTGGCCTCAAGCAGATGCCCTATGCAGCTCGACTGAAGAAACTCCAGCTGTACTCGGTTGCATACCGCCTACTCAGAAGTGATCTCCGCCTGAAGTACAAGGCCATGTCCAACCCAGAATTGATGGAAATGCTCCAACTAAAGAAAACCATATCCCCTAGTGCCAGACGCTCCAGGGATATAAACCTCACCACAACAATAAATAGGACATGCTGGAGGGATAGATTCCTGTCCCAGAGACTTCCCATGCTCTGGAACAAGATTCCAATCTACATTAGGCAGAGCTCCTCGCTAACCCTCTTCAAGAGAAACCTTGACAAGTGGATGGGAAACAGAATGTTTACTCCAGGGAATCACTTCAATGGCTCTGCTGAACAGAGGCACAGGGAACTAATCTAAGGGGGCAGCGAAAGCCAACACATTCCGGCTAGGCTTATAAATGCCTTCAGACAGATAGCCTAGTACCTACCTATGAACCTAAACCTAATAATAGAAAAACTTAATTGAACACAGCTGAGAGAGAATGCTTGACACAGCTGTACAGCAATGCGGCAAATGAGATCTGAGGTAACAGGGAGCAGAGCATTCTGGGTAGGACCTTGGCTCGAGAGTTTTTGGCTGAAGCGAGCTTGGTATAAGGCCAGCTCAGTTCTGAGGACAAAACAGATAATCCATCAGTAAGGCATGAATGAAGATTAACAACATCAGATCCATAATTCTGACGTAGTAAGGAGCATCCCTGCACTTCATCCTCTTTGACCTGCGGAGGGGGGACTCTAAAAGGTCATCTTTGTTCAACTGGTTATTATCTTCACTTTGTTCAAACTATCATTCCATACCATCAGTGGTCCCTGGTACCCCTCAGTTAGTGGCCTACTGAAATCACTGGTCCCACTAGTATTTTTCCTTTTATATTTGGGCATAGAGTAACTCCTATTCTTCAAACTCAGCTAAATCTCTCTCTATTTTCCTTTTCTGTCTGTTAGTAATAACCACACATTTTCCATCTATATTTTTCCTTAAAGTAAAATATTTATCTTTTTCAGAACTGACTGTAAACATAAGGTCATTAATAATAGAATCATTGATCTTTTCAATCTGCTTTTGCAACATCACCATTTCATTTTCATTATGTTTAATAACAGCTCTCATCACATCACTCCCACATCTATCAAATATACTTAACAATTTATTATGAAATTCAGTACCTTCCTCTATGTCATTTGGGAATATAAACACTCTTAGTCCCTTTGGAACAAGGTTTAGACTCAAACACTCTTTAAAATATGTGTTTTCAATGTCCAGTCTTATATTTTAAAATGACATCATGTAACTTATTAATAGTATTACAGTCAATGATTGTTATTTGTTCCATTAACTTTAAACAGTGTTTTTTTAAAAAGCCAAGTATTTATATTTTCAGGTTCGTTTGAGTCATTATTAATGAGACAGCCACCTTGTCTTGCTGTATTATGTTGTCCCGTCTCCGCTGATCGTTCGTTAGGGTTGACTTCACCCGTTCTCCTATCCTAATGCTGTAGATCAGAGTGTAACGGGTGTATGCTCTGTCTTTAAGAAGCATGCAGGGTTGTGTGTGCATGTATAAATTCCAGACACGTGCAATCCCAAGTGCCATTTTGTAGAAGCAGCCAATGAGTGAGCATGTATGACCGCAATAGTTAGTTTTTATGTAAGTTACTTAAGTCATAGTCAATAAGCCTTTACAGTGATGTGTTTGTATAGAATAAAACTGCTTAAACAGAACCCACAAAGACTCATTTATTTGTGTATTATCACAAAAGTGACATGGTGTCAGAATATGGATGTAAAAGAGAAGAACATTCGGAGCCATAAGCTATAAAGATGACACCGAAGGTAAAACTGAGAGAAAAGAGTACAAACACAACCAGAACGAATTAAAGGTAATGAAAAATAATAAGAATGATGTACTTGATGTGAAAAGAAGCAAAAAAGAGCATTACAAGAGCACAAACTGCATTGTCAGGCAAGGAGAAAGTACAGAAAAGTTTAACTAAAGAAAATGTTTAAGATAAAAGTATGTGACAAGGCGATTGGTTCTAGAGTGCAAAACAAGCATGTTTCAGGCAAAACAAGTGTGTTTTAGGCAGAGTTGGGCATGTTTAGAGAAAAACAAGCACATGAGAAGCACGTTGGGCATAAAAAAGGGTTTAAACGAGCAAAAAGAACATAATATGAAAAGGGAAAAAGGGCACAGTAAGCAAAAATAAAGCCAGGTGACTGCTTGTGTTTGGGCATAACTACAACTTCGCATTGTATCAAGGGCGTAATTAAAGTTAGTCGAAGTATCTCAGAGTGTGTAAAAGTGCTTAAAGTGTCTGCTTATTACTGTGCACGTATTTCAAAGAGTTCACTGTGTGCAAAGTGCAACTATCTCACAAAATCCAGTCAAAGCATAGTTTTTTGAAGAAACGTTCTTGTGCTGGGTGTGTCTATTTGCAAAGTGCCGCCATTACGAAGTGCTTCTTGTACTGTATGGAGTTGCCTAGCAAGGTACTGCCATTTTGGGGACATTTCAGTGTACTGCATGTGGTTGTTGCAAAGTGCAAATGCTTCAAAAGAAATTGAATTTGGGCAACAGAAGTCGATTTATTCACATTGTACAGTTGCTTGATATGTTTCTTGCATTGATAAAAGGTGTTTCTTACAAAAGATTACAAGAGTATTATAGTGCTCGTGAATTGCTCAGTTTCATTGTAATCTTCTCTAATGTTTCTTAAAGTGATGATTTTGACAAATGATGCCACATGACTGTAGCATGTCTACCTTTATCAATAAAGTTCCAAATGACTACTTTAGCATTTTTGCCTTTACCCATTCCAAAAGTAAATGATTTCAGCATTTCCGCTTTTATCAATCGAAGATTTCAGAAAGCTTCACAAAAGTCCAAGAAAGAATTTTGCAAAGTACAGTAAAGCACTGATAAATCTAAAATGCTATTTAGCAAAGTGCAATAAAGCATCAAGTAGCCCAAGAAGTTTCCTTCACAAAGTCCAGTTATTTGAAAGTTCTATGAGGTTGTTTATTCACACAATTCCGATAAGCTCAAACAGAGAGAGTATAAGTACAAAGTACAAAAGCATCGAACAAATTGTATTTATGCCAATTACTTATGCATGTGTGTGTGTGTGTGTGTGTGTGTGTGTGTGTGTGTGTATGTGTGTGTGTATTCATACGTATTTGCAAGACCCATCGCTGATACAGCAGATGGATTTCGAAAACCTCAACCACTTGTATTTGATCAGAATATTGCACAGATCTGGAGAATATTTGAACAAGAGTACAATATTTTCATGCAAGCGGCTTATGCAGATAGAGGTGCATGTACCAAGGCATTCATTTGTTAAATCTAGCAGGATCTGGGGCCATAGAAAGAGAACTTTCATTTGTATCTGTACTAGCAGTGTATGAAGGTGATGGTGCAGACTGTCATATTGTTGTGCAGGCTCAATCAAAGGAAAACCCATAGTGTTTGAAGCGCACATTCAGAGAAATGTGTAATCCACAGATGAACATTACATTAGAGAGGCATTTGTTTTACACAATAGATCAGAAACCAGGAGAAACATTTGCAGCTTATATAACTGACTTGAAGAACAAAGCTAAAATGTGTTAGTTTGGTGATTTGAAAGATGAGCTGATAAAGGACAGACTTGTGTGTGGTATTAATAGTGTCGCAGTGAGAAAGATTTTGCTTCGTGACAGTGATTTGACATTAAGTAAAGCAACAGAGATTTGTCAGAGCCATGAGGTGACAGAAAGGCATACTTGTACACCTATGAGTGACAAAAGCATGGTTTCGATGAGCTCCAATGCAAACATAGATAGTATGCAACACATGGCAAACAGAAACAGGCCTAAGAAAAAGGTTAGCCACAGGGTTTCCAAAGAAGGTTCGAGCTTTACAGAAAGTTCTAGAAAAACTGCAAGCTCCACCGTCAGCTCAGTGCAACACTAATGTGAGTCAGCAAAACCCAAATCTAGCTTTATTGTTAACTGTCACAATTGTGGTGCAAATCATGAATCTAAAAGAGAGAAGTGCTTATCATTTGGTCAGCAATGCCACAAGTGTAAAAAATGGAACTATTTCCTAAAGTTTTGCAAATCAAGCAAGCCTTACTCAATTGTAAAGAAAGGTCACACAAAGAAGCAAGTTGATCAAGTAGTGATGAAACAGTCAGCTTTCTATGTGGATGGTGCCTCAGTACTTGGAGAAAAAGTTGATCCAGTAAATTTATTAACAAGGAGTGAAGTGTTTTGTATGGTCCAGATCAATGGAAAATCCACAGAGCTCAAAGTAGACACTGGATCAAAGTGTAATGTTATATCAGCAGACATATTTGCAAAAGTGAGAGCCAACAAGCAACTCAATGTGACCAGCAGTATGAGACTTGTTGTGTATGGAGGTGAAGAAATTCAAACCGAAGGTTCAGTGATACTTTTATGTTATTTGGCTGAGAACTGTTACAACTTATTATTCTACATAGTCCGATGACCAGTGCAATCTTTATTAGGTCTCAAAGATAGTTTGAGAATGAATCTGCTTTCTTTTGCCAAAGAAGTTCATCATGTGAGTGCAGTTCCAAGTTCAAGTTTTTCTAAAGCCATTTTCTCGGAGTATGCTGATGTTTTCGATGACAAATTGAGCAACTTCCAGTTGTGTATTCCATGAAGTCAGATCCCAAGGTCACTCCAGTAGTCAGACCAGCAAGAAAAGTTCTAATAGCAATGCAAAATAGTCAAAGCTCAGCTGGACAAGATGGTGTAACAAGATGTGATTTGTCCAGTCACTGAAACAAACTGAATGGGTGTCGTCCATGGTAGCCGCTCATAAGAAAGGCTCAGATGAAATCAGAATGTGCATTTATCCCAGAGATTTGAACAAAGCATTAAAAAGACCATATCATCCTATGCGTACAGTTGAGGAAGTTTCAGCACTAATACTGAATGCCACTGTAATTTGTGTTTTGGATGCAAAGATTTCATTTTGACAAGTGACGCTTGATCGCAAATCCTCATTTCTAACTACTTTTGGTACTCAGTTTGTCAGATACAGTTTCCTACGGATGCCATTTGGAATAAATTCTGCAAGTGAAGTCTTTTAGCATGCAATGGAACAAATTTTTTCAGGTTATCCTTGTGCCATAATAGTAGACAATCTATTAGTTGGAGGCAATGGCGAAACAAAGCATGACAGAAACCTCAAGAAAGTTCTAGACAGAGCATGCAAAGTAAATTTGAAGCTCAATTCTCTTAAGTGAAAATTCAGACTTCCAGAAGTAACCTACATAGGACATTTGTTCATAAGTACAGGCTTAAGACCCGACCCTACCAAACAAACAGCAATTCTAGAGAAATCAACACCAGACAATGTTCAAAGTTTACAGCGTTTTCTGGGCATGACCAACTATTTAGGCAAATTTATACCAGAGTTCAGTGAGTTGACAGCACTTTTGAGAGAGCTAACATGCAAAAATGTTGTATGGTTATGGTTATAACATCATCAGAAGGCATTTGATGACCTTAAGCAGAAAATTGCCACCCCACCTACGTTAAGGTATTATGATGTGAATAAACCAGTTGTTCTTTCCTGTGATGCTTCAAAATTTGGTCTAGGTGGAGTTATTCTTCAAGAGGGCAGACCAGTAGCTTATGCATCTAGGATATTAACTCAAAATGAGATGCATTATGCTCAAATCGAGAAAGAGCTTTTGGCAATAGTTTTCGCATGTTCCTAGTTTTATGATTATATTTATGGTCGAGCTATGCAGATTAGAACTGATCATCAGCCTCTTGTTACCATTCTAAAAAAAGCCTATGCATTCCACTCCAGCGAGATTACAAAGAATGATGCTCAAGTTACAAATGTACAGTTTCAAACTGGTCTGCACTAAAGGTAAATTGCTCTGTCTGGCCGATACCTTATCCAGATCACCTAGAAATTCCACAAAACAGCTTGATGCTGAAACTTTTGACTTTGATGTAATGTCAGTGTGTAATCATTCAACCACTAGACTTGATGAGTTGAAAGATCACACTATGACTAATCCTATTCCTCAAAAGCTTAATCACTACATCGGTGTTGGATGGCTGTTAAAGCAATCTAGTGTATCATATTTTTCTTATAGGTTCATAGGTTCATAGGTTGATACTAGGCTATCTGCCCTAGGGCATTTACAAGCCTAGCCAGAGTGTGTTTGGCTTTCGCCACCCTTTTTAGATTAGTTGACTGTGCCTCTGTATAGTAGGTCACAGAAGATAGCCCATTTATGGTTAGTTTACCGTGCCTCTGTCTAGCAGTGACACAGAAGAGATCCCAGGGGTAAATTTACGATATCCCATCCAAACGTCAAGATTCTTCTTGAAGAGGGTCATTGAGTGGCTCTGTCTAACATGGATTGGGAGCCTCTGGGATATCAATCTGTCCCTCCAGCATGTTCTGTTTATTTCTATGATGAGGTTTAAGTCACTGGAGCATGTAGCTCTGATGGATTGGATTTCTTGAGGTGGAGCATGTCCATTAATTCAGGGTTGGACATGGCTTTATACGTCAGGCACAGGTCGCCTCTGAGTAGGCGGTAAGCAACTGAGTAGAGCTGGAGTTTCTTTAGCCTAACTGCGTAGGGCATCTGTTTGAGTCCCTTGATCCTCTTGGTGAGGTACTTTTGGGGTCTTTCTAATTGTAGCAGGTGTCGGGTAAGGTACATCCCAAATGGGGCATTGTATTCAATTATGGGCCTGATGAGTGATGAGTAGAGGGGCACAATGACCTCTCTTGATCTAGATGTGAACCCCTTTGTGATAAGGTGGGCTATATAGAATGTCTTTCTAACCACTTTGGCAATGTGATTGTCAAAGAAGAGATTGCAATCTGCTTGGGTCCCCAAATCCCTAATTACTTCTTCCGTACTTAATGGATTACCACCTATGTGGTAATTTGTGGGCACTTTGTTTTTCCCAAAGGGGATGACTATGCACTTTTTGGCATTTAGTTTTAGGCCATGGCTCTGGCACCAGTTATCCGTCTCTGTGAGACCTTTTTGGAGGATGCTTGTGTCAGCCGGCGAGTTGATTATGGCCCCCAGTTTGCAGTCATCTGCAAACTTTGTCAGCAATAGTCCTCCTGTGTTAGCCTGTACCTCATAGAAATATATACCAAACAAGAGAGGTCCCAGGACTGAGCCTTGTGGGACGCCACTTGTAACTGGTTTACAGTCTGACATGGCACCTGCAATTCTGACCATGTGGGTTCTATCCCCAAGCCAGTTTGCAACCCATCTTGTGACACAGGGGTTGATATTTAAGTTGGTGAGCTTATTTATGATGCCCGAGTGGGGTATTGTGTCGAAGGCTTTTGCAAGGTCAAGGTAGGCTGTGTAAACTACCTTCCCTTCGTCTATGGCCTTGGTGACTGTTTCAAAGAAATCGACCAAGTTCAAGAGGCAAGATCTGCCCTTAACAAAGACAAATTGAGTAGGATCCAGTGTTTGGAGGTTCCCAATGCTTTGTTTATGAGTTCCATGATGATACACTCCAAAGCTTTGTAGACCAGGCTAGTTAGGCTTATAGGGCGATAGTTTCCAGGGTCTGTTGTGGCACCACCTTTATGGAGTGGGACCACTGTTGCTGTACGCCATTCTTTGGGTACATATACTGTTGTAAGGCTGAGACTGAATAGTGATTTTAAGTGAGGGTTCAGTTCTTCTTGGAGCTCATGTAAAACGCAGCCCGGGACACTGTCCGGTCCCACTGATGCTGTGTTTTTTACTTTGGAGAGGGCAGCTCTCACCTGTGCATCTGTGATGTCAGGGAGGCTACACTCTGTTGGAATAGTCATTTGCTCATTTGGGGGGGAGTTTGCATTGAACCTGTCTGCCAAGATGTTGGCAATGTCTGTGGGTTCAGTGTATTTTTTGTCATTTTGCACTAACTCAGAGCATATCTGGGAGTTTCCACATAGGTTTATGACATAACTAAAGAAGGCCTTGTGATTATCTTTAGCGTCTTGTGCAATTTTTCTTTCAAAGCTAGCCTTAGATGATTTTATGAGGGATCGTAGTTTCTTGCTAGTACTGATAAGAGTTGCCTTCCCTTTCATGAATTTTGCTCTATCATGTAGTAGCTTCCTCCTTCTGTTGTACAGCTTATTTATGGTTGGGGTCCACCAGACAGGTCTCCTGCCCTTGGAGGAGTATGTCTTGGTTTTATTTGGGATAGCACAATCCATGCATTCCTGTAGGTATCCATAGAATGCGTTTGTAAAGGATTCTGCAGTTTGGGCCATATTTTCCACTGGCCCTGGGGCTTTGAAGGATTCCACCTCGGTTTTGAGAAGTGGGAAGTTTGCATTTGAGAAGTTTTTGACCGTGGTTTCCTTTGCTGGGGGTGGGGACGGGATATGGATGTCCACAGTGATTAATTTATGGTCAGATCTTACCAATGAGGGGTATACCTCTGGTATGGAACATAGAGTCCCCATGTTGGTGATGATCAGGTCCAATATGTTTTCCCCTCTTGTGGGAGTGGTGACTAGTTGTTCCATAGCATTTGAGTTTATAAATTCTAGGAACCATTGGGCTAGGGTGTTGGGGCTTCAGTAGTGCTCCCAGTCTATGTTTGGGTAGTTAAAGTCATCCAATATAATGGCGTTTGGAGAGACCTTCATATTCTCCAGTGTCTTCAGGAAAGCCGAGTGGGGTTCCTGAGTTTGGGAGAGTTGTCTGTAGCAGGCTACAAACAGGGAGGCAGTTTTGCCCACTGTTAGTTGCACATGGATGGTCTCAGATGCTTTGTGCAGTGCCACTAGCCTGGAGGTATGGGTATCTTTGATGAATATGGATACTCCCCCTCCTCTTGTGGTTCGGTCCGAGTTTTGGGGCCGAAAAGCATGGTATATAGCCTGGTAGTGCTGGGGTGCTCTTGGGAGCCTTGAACCAGGTTTCTGTTACTGCATAGATATCGATATTCTCCATACTGAAGAGAGCCTCGAGTGCATGCATCTTGAGGTTTAGACTTCTGGCATTGAGCAGCATTACCCTTAGTTTACAAAGATGAATTGTTGATGGAAGATGGTATTATTTACAAAGGTCCTAAAATTGTTGTTCCTGCCTCCTTACAGCAAGAATACGTTCAGATTTTGTATCGTGGTCACCCAGGTTTGTTATCCACTAAGAGAAGAGCAAGAAAAGTAGTATTTTTGCCTTCATTAACAAAGGACATTGACAGAATTCTTTCTTCTTGTTCAGTATGTAATAGTACCAGAGTGCATTTGCAAAGAGAACCACTTCAGCTAAATCCAATACCTGAACTACCTTGGTCTACTGTAGCAAATTATATCTTTGAGTGGAACAATCAACACTATTTGGTTTAGCAACACAGTTCAAAGCAGTGAGGACAACCATGTAAGTCCAAGCTCAAAGTTAAAAGTCACAAATCAATAATTCAAAAAACGTTGTCTTTATTGCGTGTACATATGGTTGTTGCAGAAATCTGCGAGAGAATAGAACTTTGTACATGTCACTAGTAGTCCTGAATATCCGCAGTCCAATGGTCTAGCTGAAAGAGCTGTACAGAGTACAAAGCAATTACATGAGAAGTCAAAGCGTGACAATATCGATGTATTCTTGAATCCACTTAATCTTAGAAACATTCCTTGTGATGATATTCTTGGCTCACCTGCTCAGAGACTTCTTTCCAGACAAACTAGAACTATGCTACCTATTTCATTCATCTTGTTGAAGCCTAATTCTAAGAACAATAAAACTATCAAGGCTCAGTTGTTTAAGAAGCATAATATCCAGAAATATAGTTATGACAAATCAAGCAGATTACTTCGTTCATTGAGGGAAGGATAAATGGTCAGAATCCAGACAATGAAAGGTTTTGATTGAATAGGACAGATTACGGCATCTGTGCCAAGCCGGGATCCTATTTGGCAAGCTCCGAGGGTGTGGAGTATAGGAGGAATCGCAGATACCTTCTTCCTGTACCAGAATCATCATCATTGCAATCAAAACATTGTATCTGTGGTGCAAACTCTAAATCAAAAAATGAGTCAGACATTATTTCCAGACCAGAATGTGATCAAAAGTCTGATTCTGTTCCGGAGAGTAATTCAAACATTCCACAAGTCAACCGTTTTGTAAAGACTGTCCCAGTTGTCAAATGTGATTCCTAATTTTATGTGACACGATATGGATGAGTTTCTAAGCCTAGTAACATAGACTTGATTGTATATATCTGTGTACTTAGTACTGTATAATGCATGTCTTTAGATTATCTGTGATTTCTGCATGCTAAATAATCTCATGACAAATTGCATGATCGATTTCTCAAAGAGGGAGGCTGCAGATCAGAGTTCAAACTCTTGAATCTCTTTAGAAAATGAAAATTCCCTTTTCTCTTTTTACCAGAAACAGCCATAAAGGAATGGACAAGGTCATACACTAAATCTTAAGCTAACGCTGTAGATCAGAGTGTGACATGAGTGTGCTAAGTCTTTATGAAGCAAACAAGGCTGTGTGTGCACTTATAAATTCAAGACACGTGCAATCCCTAGTGTCATTTTGTAGAAGCAGCCAGTAAGTGAGCATGTATGATCGCAGTAGTTACTATACAAGTTACTTAAGTCATAGTCAATAAGCCTTTACAGTGCATTTGTATAGAATAAAGCTGCTTAAACAGAACCCACAAAGACTTGTTTATTCGTGTACCAACACAAAAGCGATAAATGCCAATAAATTACTCCTGTCCAGAGTATCTGCAAAAGGAGAAAACATATGTATAAGTTCTTGTTTCCTTTTGACAGGAATGTCTGAAGAAAGAAGCCCACTTTTGCCAGAAAATAACAGCCTAGGATGTGCACAGCTTTCTGGCTAAGCACAATGGCATTCTCTGCCCCTTCTGCAATGACTGACAAGAGTGGTTCTCTCTTGTCTGCCAGGGGCACTTCAACAGCAGCAGACAATGTTTCTAACCCCCAGTTTATGCTGGCCATAGGGGCTACACAAGTGGGAGTCAGTGAAAAAGATGAGTAGTATGAGAAAGCAGTTTTGGCCATAACAGCATCACCAACCTATATCTGAGACACTTAACAGACTGCAGGGGTGGCAAAAATTGTTTTATAATTTTCTTCTTTTTTTCTGAATGGAAGAAGGAAGACACAAGGAAATGGTAGGTTGTTCCATGGTAAGACCAAAAATGGTGCCTGATTCCCAGGGAACTCTGGCAGCAATAGTCTGTAAAAAAAGAAGTTATGTACTTACCATAACGTTCCATGTGAGTTGTTCATCTCGCCTTCAATCTTTACTGATGGGTTCAGAGCCGATTCCATGGCTCTGATACAGCCAATTGCAAAGCTCGAGGTCTTCAAATAGCTCGAGGCCAAGTCCCTATCCCATAATGCACCTGGAATTACCTCAGATCTTGTTTGCTGCGTATAATAATACCATATGTCATTCTTTCACTCCCAAGAGAAAGGTATATAAGGACTGAGCAATCAGGATGGATCTAGCATCTTGGTCATCTATCAGCCCAGGAGGGGGTAGGAGGGAGGGACTTAAGAATGAAGGCAAGATGAACAACTCACATGGAACGTTATGGTAAGTTCATAACTTCTTTATGTGAAGTTGTTCAATCTCTTTGTTCATTCTTTACTGATGGGTAGCGTTCCAAGCACCATCAACTTTGGGTGGTTCACGTGAGTATATTTCTCAGGACCATGAATCCAAAGGAGGCCTTGTCAACTTTGTAATGAGTGATAAAGGTATGAGGTTTTGACCAAGTGGCTGCTGCACAAATGTTATCAATGGGAAGACTGGCAGAAAAAGCAAATGATGTAGAAACTGCTCTGGTTGAGTGAGCTTTAATCTTATGTTGCAAAGCCATATTGGCAGCTGAATAGGCAAAGGTGATACAATCAGACAACCATTTAGACAGAGTTGTTTTAGCCACTGGTCTACCCTTCATGGACTCCGAGAATGAAACAAAAAGCTGGTCTGATTTTCTGAAATCTTTTGTTCTATCCAAATAAAATCTGAGCTGTCTGTGAACATCAAGTTTGTGCAGCATATACTCTATTCGAATGGTTGATGAAGAAGACTGGCAGATCAATAATCAGGTTGAGATTGGTTTCAGTGCAAACTTTGGGCAAACATGAGGGGTTTGTTCTAAGTGAGACTCTGTCAGCATGGAATATCAAATATGGAGGCTTGGTGGATAAAGCCTGAAGTTCTGACATTCTGCGGGCAAAAGTAATAGCTACCAGAAATATGTCTTCCATTGCAAAAAATTTGAGATCACAAGAGGAAGCTGGTTCAAATGGTGGAAGAATTATCCAGGAAAGCATAACATTTAGATGCCATGGAGAATAGGGAGATTTCACAGGTGGCCTAATATGAAAAGTCCCTTTGAGAAAAGCTTTGGATAACTTGTAAGACATGATATTCAACCCTTCAAATCTAAAATGAAAATTAGAAATAGCAGCCAATTGAACACGAACTGTTGCTGCTGCAGCTCCTTTGTTAAAAATCATAGTCAAGAAGTCTAAGATGGAGGCCATAGGGGCTTGGTAAGGATCAATATTATTTTTAGAGGCACATATAGAAAATATTTTCCATTTGCTAAGATATAGCTTTCTAGTAGAAGATTTAAGAGAAGATAAAATTATCTTGTTTGTCTCATTGGAGAGGTTGTTGAACCTGGCTATGATGGGAACTGCAGCAACCAAGCTTTCAGCTTTAGGGACTGCAGATAAGGATGAAGATCCCCCAACGAGTGCATCAGAAGGTCTGGAACTGGGTCCAGAATCCAAGGATCCTCCAAAAGATGAAGTTGAAGGAAGGGGAACCAAATCTGATGAGGCCAATGAGGGGCTATTAGAATGATGGTCCTTCCCAGGGTTTTATGCTTTCTGTAGAACATTGGGTATGAACAGGATTGGTGGAAATACATAGAGGAGACCCAGAGGCCAATCGTGTACGAGTGCATCCCTTGGGGCTTCTCCCAGAGGGGGAATCAGGGGAAAGTAGCTTCTGCATTTTGTGTTCATATGACTGGCAAAAAGGTCATAGCAAGGCTGGCCCCACCTGTGGAATATCCTGTCCACTATTTCTTTCTTGAGGAACCACTCATGGGGCAACAAGATAGCCCTGTTGAGCTTGTCTGCTATCAGGTTGGATTTCCCTGGGATGTGCCTTGCCAACAGAAAGTGCTGGATGGAAACAGCCCACTGCCATACCCTGAGAGCCTCGTGACAAAGGAGGTAAAACCTGGTTCCTCCTTGTTTGTTCAAATACCAGACCACCGACATATTGTCTGTCTGAATCGCAATCGTACCCAGAGGAAGAAAGTCCTGAAAGTACTGCAATACCAAAGATACTGCTCTCATCTCCAGGACACTGATATGCAGATGTGTCTCTTGATCAGTCCATGTGCCTTGG
Organism: Protopterus annectens; assembly: GCF_019279795.1. Classification (NCBI taxonomy): domain Eukaryota; kingdom Metazoa; phylum Chordata; order Ceratodontiformes; family Protopteridae; genus Protopterus; species Protopterus annectens. Next base: position 1,380,534,099 of record NC_056735.1, on the reverse strand, counting down.
GTTGTCTTTCCCTGAAAATCCCCCCCCCCTCACCCCATCAGGGAAGCGTCAGTGGTCACTGTGGCCACTGGAGGGGGTAGCACAAATGAGCGACCTATCGTGACATGAAGTGAGGTCAACCACCACTGAATGTCCTTCTTGCAGGAATTTGTGATCATTATAGTGTGAGACATGGGAAGCTCTTGGTAAGACCATTGAGTGAACAACAGACATTGTAGTATCTGCATGTGCATATGAGCTAGTGGTATGGCTAGAATTGCTGCTGCCATCATACCTAATAATTTCAGAACTTCTGATGCTGGTGCTCTGTCTTTTGATATCAGAACGCTGACATGCTGATGAAGAAGGAGGACTCTTTCTATTGGAAGCCTTAGTGTGGTGGTGGTGGTGGTGGTGGTGTCCAACTCTGCCCCGATAAAAATTATATGCTACGATGGCGATAAGGCAGATTTTTCTGAGTTGATTGTAATGCCCAGATGATTGCAAAGTGACAGAGTGGACTCCCTGACCTGAATGAGTTGATGCCTGGTGGTGGCTGTAAGGAGCCAATCGTCTAGGTATGGAAATGCCGGGAATCCTAGATGCCTCAGGTGAGCCGTAACCACTGCCATGCATTTGGTGAACACTCTGGGGGCTGTAGTGAGACCAAAGGGCAGGACTCGAAACTGGAGATGATTGGCTCCCAGCCGGAAGCGCAGATGATCCCTGGATGGTCTGGCCATTTTTATGTGGTAGTACGCATCCTTGAGATCTATCAAGCACATCCAATTGTCTTTCCCTAAGAAGGAAATATAGATTGAAGTGTGGCCATCCTAAACTTCTCTTTCTTTACGTATTGGTTCAATCTGCTGAGGTCCAATATGGATCTCCAGTCCCCCGTCTTCTTTGGAACCAAAAAGAATCTTGAGTAAGTACCGAATCCTGTCTGATCTGCTGGGACTGTTTGGATGACTCTTTTGTCTTAGCAACGTTTGGACCTCTATTTTTGCCTGTTCCCTGTAAGTGGGTGGAACATCCGGGATTTTTCTTATGAGTGGAGGGGGTGTGGTGAATGGGATGAAGTATCCTCTGGAAATGATACTTTGTACCCAGCTGTCTTTTGTTATTTTGAGCCAGGCATCTGGATACAAAGATAAGTAACCCCCAACTGCCTCCAGAGCAGGACAGTTAGGCCTCCTCTCAGGAGCACTGGTAGGGCTTCCCAGAGAAGTGATCTCTGTCACACTGGTGTTGCGGACCCCCTCTGTCACGAGGGCGGTGCCTTCCATTATTGCCCCCCTCCTCTGCCTCTGGAGGGGAGTTCACCATGTGTGTCCTGACAGGCTCCTTGGGCTTTTCAGAACCACATTTTTCCTCCCCTTTGACCTTTAGGGTAGGGTTGGGTAGGGGTGGAAAAACGGACCCCAACGGCAGACAGAGTCTTTCCATCCTGTTCACACCTGGTTAAGGTTTCCTTCACTTTAGGCCCAAAAAGGGAAGAGCCATTAAAGGGAGTGTTCTTGAAGATGATTTGAAGGGCTCCATGAAGGAGCACAAGCGCATCCAGAAATGTCTCCTAAGAGCAACTCCTGTACCTGCTGCCCTACTCGTTTCATTGGCTGCATAAGAGATCTGGCGCATGGATGAGTTGACGATAGAACTGAGGGTAGCAAGCTGGGTGGCAACTTTGTTGGAATCTTCTGCAGCTACTGTACCCTGAAGAGTATCTCCTAGCTCCTTAAGGAGATCTCTTTGTAACCTGGTAAAATGGGTTAAATAGTTGAGCAAACGGATAACAAAGATCGATGAACTAAACATGCATTTCCCATATCTATCCATAATCTGGAGTCTCTGTTCGGAGGATGGATAGACGAGGAAGTCTCAGACATTTCCTTTTTGGTGGCTACTGCCACCACCATGGCATCAACAGGAACACCTTTTGTTAAAAATGTTTTGTCAAGGGGGCAGAAATGAATTTATTAGGCCTCCTAAGGACAGGCTCCATAGTATCTGGAGACTCCCACCCCCTTCGTGAAACCAGCTACATCAGCTCATTGAAGGGCAGAGACACCCAAGAGGTGGAGGGCTGAAACTTAAAAGCCTTCAGGAGAACTGACTCATCCTCAGTAGGGCTTTTGGGCTGCCAGTCACGCCTCTGCCTAAGGATTTCAAGTATCTCAGTGAATGAGATATCCTCAGAGGGGGACTGTGGGGACCCTTCTGAATCATCTAAGTCAGTATTTGATGTTAGAGACTCCTGGGGGAGTCTATATGTTTTCTCTTACACAATCTCTTCCTGGGAGCCTCATCAGTGGGAGCTTCTGGTGAGGTCTCGGAAGAGCAGGGGCCACCCAATGGGGCTTCCTGAGGCTCTGGGTCTCTACGCTTGGTTAGAATGTGTGAGGCAGAAGCAGACACTGGCACTTTAGGGGAGGAGGAAGGCAGACCTGAGGTCGAGGATGGCTTAGGAGACATGACTCTCCTCATGGCATCAAAAGCACCTCTGCTCCGATGCGAGGGAGCCAACGGATATGAAGAAACCATCGAGACCCCCGGCACAGGGACAGTGGGCTCCAAGCCCGAGGTAGAAGCCGAGCTCATCCAAGCCGAGGCCCCGAGAGGCAGAGTCGGAACCGACAAGTTGGTCTGACTGTCCTCCCTGAACCCTACCAGAGAGTGTCAGCTCCTACAGTTCTCAATCGGCACTGAGGATGTCAGAGTGCACAGAGCTGAAGACACTGGAACAGGCGTCGGCTCTGAGGGTTCCACTAACATCGGGTATGACTCCTCCGGTTCTGAAAGACCAGTGTAGTTTGGGGGAGGAATAGTTTGAGCTGGTGCAAGGGTCTTCGGCTCCAAAGCCATTTGGGTCGAAGCCAATAACATTTTTGCCAAGGCCAGTGCCAATAACAGCTTTTGCACCACACGATCCACACCCAGATCTGACAGGCTGATAGAGGATCGAGAGGAACGTACCAAAGGTGGTACCGACCGAAGTAATGGACTCTTAGGCACTTCGGACACTGGTTCCAATACTGGGGACCAGCTCCAAAAGGAAAAGACTGTCAGTTCTTATGGCAGTGGAGCCAAAGTTGAGGACGTTTTAGATTTCTTTGAGTCCGAAGTCTTAGAAGACTTTGAGGACTTGCTTGATCCATCTTGGTCACTCAAAGCTTCTTGAAACGAAGGCTTCAACAACCCTCTGTCGATGAGTTTTCTTTTCCTTTCCTGAAGGACCTTTGAGGAGAAGGAAGGACAAATAGCACAACTGTCTTGCAAATGCAGAACTCCTAAACAGTATACAACATTGACGTGGCTGTCTGTTACAGACATCTTTTGGTCACACTTTGGGCATTTCTTAAACCTAGACTTGGGGTGTTTGTCTTGGTCAGCCATAAAAATCCAGGAAAAAATACTGTCACCACAGAAAAACTCAACAGTAATGTTCACACAAGCCTAAATAAAGCAGGCTAAATCACACACAAGAGTATATAATATAAATGCAAACTGACAGAAAAAGTCTGTCTAAAGCACAGAACAAGAATTCTAAGCAGGCTATGCAAAAAAAAAAAAGGAAGATAGCTGCTGAGAAATACAACAAGCCTTACCTAATCTATAACAATATACTGTTCACAGCAAACTTCAACAGTAATAAACTACTAAGCCTCATCTAAAAAGTTCTAAGGCTAACACACACACACACAGCAATAACTATAACTATCTAGATTATCAAGATTAAGTGTATAAATATGAAGGATCAGATATATACAAGGATTTACAAATAAGAAATAAGGCAGATGCAAAGTAAACTGGTCATTCATAGTACCTCTGTGTAGTCTTTAATTTGTACATATTTCTTTATTTTTCTAAAGGTTTGAATTTTGCATTACAGTGCAATACATAATAGTTTAAAAACTTAAGTACAAGAATTAAGAATAGTATTGCTGGCTTTGACTAATATAGATGGTAGATTTCAAATAAAATGTAAACACTATGCAATGTGATTCTGTGTTATTTTATGCATTGAGTTTGTAAGAAATATGTGTTATATGGTTATGTATGATGCTTTTGAATCACATTTTAAATTTTCCAGAGAAAGGGAAGAAAAGGAAGCCAGATAAGTCAGAAGCAATATCTGTGGCATTCCTAAGGCTGATAACTAGTAATTCTGAACACCATTTACTAAGGGATACATCCAAATCGCTACATCATGAGTGTCTTTTCCACTTTTAATACCTTTCATACTGATTATACAAATGTATACTACAATGTCAATCTATAAAATGATTTTTATTAACAGCAATATCAGAAGCCTCTGTGGTAGAGGATACAAAATTTCAATGATACACATTCCTTCATTTTTTATTTCAAAAATTACACACACAAATTATACCAAAATTATTCAGATTTGCAAAGAAGTATGACAGGCCTAATGGGAATTAGTGTCAAAGTAATTGGCTGTTATGCTACAGTTACTGAGAGGGTCAGTACCATGGTGAAGGCCACTGTTGGTGCCAATGAAAAAGGCATGGTGCCAGTACTGGGTTGAGGGTAGAAACCTTAGATATGGATAGTGTGGGCTTGCTTCCAGCCTCCCTATGAACAGAAAGTGCGAAGATGACTCTAGCTTGACCTTTAAAAAGGCCATCATGTTCTCCCATGCCAGTGGTATCACAGAATTATGCACCACCCCGGAAGATCTAAACAACATAGTTGAAGCTGACCTGAAATTAATAAATGTTACTAATGCATGCTCAGAGGAGAAGCTACCTAGTCTTATCATAGGAGCTGAGGCAGGGGATACTTCCTGCTTGGGTCTAGAACTGGCTGTGGAAGTAGCTGAAGGAGGCAGGGAAGTGGCACATGACAGCCCTTATTGAGGATAGTGGGAAAGGTTCCAATCTGGGTATTTTGGCAAAAAAGGATCTTTGCTCTTGGAATTTTTTTCCTTTTTCTTTCCACTTTTCTAGTCAAGGATCATCTTTAACAGCATCTCCTGTATTTAAGCTTTTTGGGATCAACTTATTGCTCCTGTCCAAGAGGGTCCTTTGATGAACTTTTGCGTATACCGTAATTAGCCTGCAGATGTTCCAGCCCCAGTATACCACACAAAGACCACGTGGATCCTGAGATGGAATTTTATGACTACACCGTTTACATGTTTTAAACACAGAGGCTTTTTTTACCCCTAATATGAACAACTAATTATGGAGTATCAAGATGCACAAAAAATATATCGGAAATAGTCTACTGCAATATTAACAATACTGTGAGCTATATGCAATAACAGCAAATCCAGTCAACAACAATAAGCAATATCAAATGAAGAACTACAGATCAGATAGTCCTAACTCTACCAAATAACACTGTGGTGAACAGACAAATTTTGATGATGGCAAAGGAAAAATCTATTATACAGAAATGTTCAACAACAATGAAGGTAGTAATGCCACTAAAGTAAAGATGGGAGAAAGTGAGAAGCAGGGTGAGGAAGAGATACACACATTTCAGAATTGGAATTTTAATATAGAAACTATCAGAAACTGTTAAAAATATGGTAAGAGCCAAGAAGGAGGAATAAGGAGGAGAAGCCAAAAAAAAATCAGTGACACAGTCACTATCAAGCACACAGAGCTGCTGGCAAGCTCGGAGGTATGTGCATCACTAAGTTTAATTTTAGTCAGAACTCTGTGAGGCAATAACTCATTGTAACAAAAATCTACAAAAAGCACTAGGAAAAGACTGAAACCCCTAGAGCTGCAGGGGACAGGGAAGTAAAATATTTTTAAGTTATTAGTATAAAGAGTGGGTATATACTGCCACCTAGTGGCATTCCTGTATAATATAAAAATTAGAATCTTCCTATAGAGGGGGAGGAAGGTAGCAAATAGGGGAGGGAGTTAGGGAATAAGACAGCTGTAGACTGCTAGTGTGCACGCCGCAGGTAGCCAAAACAAAATCTTGATGTGTAAAAAGATCTTAAATTAAAAGTAAGTCGTATACACGCAGATGGAGCAGAATTTGTTTGACTGTCCCTGGATTTCTTCCTTTGGGGAGATAAATTAGCCTGGCCGCTTTAATGAAGGTTGGGGAACGCCCAAATTGAACAGACCCGAGCGAGCTGAAAAAGAGAAAGTAGTAGTTTAATGTAAAGTCACAGAACAGCTGGGTGAAAAAAGAATAGTACAGGAAAGGAAGTAGGTGTCATTCTATGTAAGATCCAACTACGGGTAGTATATACTGTTCATAGAAGGGAATAGCACAGTTCAGAAAGGTAATATGAGAACAGTTCAATAGAGAAAAAAGCAATACACTGTTATAAATTATCAATAGAGTAAGAGGATGGCACAGTTGGTCATGGTGTGTACGTTTTGATAGCCAAAACACGTGCCGATAGAAATATAGTACTCTGTTAGCATTTACTGCATAAAACAATCAGGTTAAGTAAAAAACCACGAATGCTGTATGTTTCTCTTATGAGCATTTCTTTTCTCCTTTAAATGCATGAACACATGTAAATAGAGAAACAGTTGGGCATGCTCTTACCACATCAAATGCAGGTAACTATATTGCACACTGTTAGCGTTTACTGCAGCGGGAGACTTTTGCAGACAAAATAGTTCATATCCCTACATTTGTAGTTCAATGTTATATATAAAATGAGGTTACAACAGGATGGAGTGAGACAAATTATTAAAAAAGTCAATGTGTCTTGAAATCAGAAATAAACATAATAAACAAAGCAGTACCTAAAACCTTCTGTCAGTAAATGCAATAACAACAGTGGGAAATCTCCCTTTGGTTACTCTATTTCTAAAGCATGGAATATTCTGCCTAGTCACCTAACATCTATTGACTCTATGGCCCAATTTAAAAAACTCTTACATGCATACTATAGGAGCAACTGGTTATGTTTCTGTGACTCCCCAGGGTAAACACCCACTTAAAAATCCATCTTCTATCATACAACTAACTGTCCTCATAACTAACCCTGTCACATTCACTTATCAATCCCTCACATTTCTCGTACCAATCCAATAATCTCCACTTTAATATGTCCAGTCCACTCTTCATGTCTCACTGACATCATGTTTTCCTAATTTCCTACTCATACAATCATGACTAGGTAATCCTCCTCTCCTTTTACTTAGTAATTATTAACTTTCCTTCACCATCTGACACAATACTATGTCTGAAAGCTAGGATAATCCCACTTAATCTATTGTTAAGGGTGACACATTTATATAGATTGTTCTCTTTATCTATGATCATTATATTACTAGAAAGCACATGTAATTATGAGCTGTGTGTCTCTACCTGAGTGTTATGTATTACCTGGAGCTGTCTATTGTAACTCTGTACTGCCTCATATTCTTAGTTTTTGATGTTGTAATCCCTCCTAGCTTGCACTGAGTTAATTTGTTTTAATTTGCTTTTAATTGTTTACATTTATAATAAACTATGTAATATGGAGATTTTCTCCCCGGGCCTTCACTGAAAATGGACCTGTGTCCAGTCAGACTATCCTGGTAACCAAATGTAAATAAATAAATACATAAACAAGGACAAGGTGATCCAGACCATACATTTAGGTACAGTAACTTACTGGCGAGCACACAAGCAGTCTTATTGCAATTTCAGCTGAAGGGCAGGGATACCAATTTAAAAATGGCGCCACAGGTAACACCACTAAATATAGACTTTTGGAGAGGAAGTTGGTGGAGTGAGGGAGGGGGCTGAGAGGAATGAGTGGAGGTAGTGGGAAGTTCAGATGGGATGTAGAGCCGAGAAGAAGGAATGAGGAGGAGAAGCCAGACAAACAATCAGTGACATGGTCACTATCAAGCTATCACATCTCAGATATATTAGAAAGGATTAAGGATATTTACTACATGGCCTTTATTCACAGTGGAGAGAAAAATCCACAATCTAAGAGTATATGTTGAGATTACCAAGCATCGTAGCATGTGTATTCCCATCTTCTCATACAGCACCTGAATATTAAGTCAAAAGTCTGGTATTCAATCAACATCTGTGGATAACAACTCACTGAAAGAGGGATTCAGTGCCTGACAAACGAGAGTGAGAGTTCTTTGCACCTAGCAGGCTTTATGCCTCTGTAGGAAATACAAGGTACTGAAAAGGAAATGGTCTATCTCCAAAGTGGATTTTTAGAACACGTCTAAATTAAAAAAATAATGAAGATAATACAAGATAAAAAATCATCGGTGAAGGTGGCTTTAGTAATTCTAGACATCTTAAAAATAAAATAACTGATTTTGAAAGCTTTATTCTCCCTGGAAGATGCTGGCATTTGTACCATTACTAAAGCATAGTTTATAAAGATCCAAAATATTTATCACAAAGTCCAGAGTATATGTCCTGTAATTGATATAGGCCCAATGGAATAAGTGGCAGTATCTCAATATTTGTAAAAGAAAACCTAAAAGCCAAAAGGCAAGAAGACATCTTGGGACTCTATACTGCTTATACAGCAATTAATATCAGTGGTACTGAATCTGAAATTATTTAAATCTGCTGTACATGCTTTATATCTCCTAGAGCAAAAGGTTTTATAATCCAAACTCCAGGATGTAAAAAAATCAATGAAAATACAATCACTATGGAGGATTTTAACTATGCAAACACAAACTGAATAAACTACTCAAAATCAGATAATAAATACACCCACATATTAATTAACTATATTAATCAAAACAGTCTGGAACACAAAGCATGATACCCAACTGGAGACAGCAATATTCCACATACAATATAGCAAACCTAGGATCTTTTATCTTGCCACTCATTAATAGACCCCCTGTAATTAGTGCAGATCATGATATCATCATCTTTACAGAACAGTAAGGTCAGACTCAGTCATAAATTACCTTCTCTAGATTTAACCAATGGAAGTGATGATACAGTAAACTACATACTTAAGAAAACAGATTGGGATACTTTTCCTCAGTAGCCCAAATGTCTGCTCAAGATATTATCAATCAGTTCTATAATACTGTTCTTTTCTGCATGTACTAACACGTAGTAGTACAATAAAACCATACAGGCAAATTTCACAAAAGAAAAACTTAAGTGGAATCAAAAAACTTAATTTATTTTATTTTTTATTTTGTTTACTGGGAAAGTCTGACTATGTACCTCGTCCATTTTCGGCAATGGCCTGGGGAAAAACCTCCGAGAAATAGTAAATGAACAATGTTACAAAGTTTAAACAAGCTCTAAATAAAGGTATACAAAATAATGCTATTCATAATAGAATAAACAGGAAATATCACACAAAATTATAAAGTGTAGGAACTTTTAAAAAATTGAGATTGGCACACATAACAGAACACCACTGAAGTAGGAAATTATCAATAGAGATATAAGAGCTTCAACAGAGAGTATAACAAATTTGAGAGCTAAATTAATGTAATATGCATGTATATTCATGATAATGTGTAAGCTGATAGAAACATTAAACTACACATTTCACATGAAAGTACAGTAATCTCATTTCGGTAAGACCTTAAAAGTCAGTCGTGAAAGAAATATTGAGTAACGGGATTTTTTATCCTGGTAATTCAGACCACTTTCAGATTTTAGTATGCTTTTTATATGCAGTCTGAGGCTGGTCTTAAAAATGAGGAAATTGTTTATTTTTCTGATTGTGAAACAAGTGCTGTTCCATAGTTTAGCTATGTTTACTCAGTATAAGGAGTCTTAGTGTGAGTTACTGGATTTTTGAGTTCTATTAGGTGTTAGTTGTTTGAATGCAGGTTCATTTTGGGTTTGAATCATTTTATTATATTACTAATGGATGAATGTTTGAGGGATGGAGTAGAATTTTATGCACCATTACGAACTTTGTATATGATATGTGGTATGGTAGTTCTAGTTAGTTCAGGTTCTGCAGGACAAAGCTTTAATGGGTTCAGTTTGGGAGACTGGATGCAAATTTACTTATTTTATTAAAGCACTGTGCAAGCTTGTTCATTAGTATAGTCTGAAGATTAATCAAAATTGTACGTACATACAGCAGGTCAGGAAGCAAGAGGGATGTTGTAGTTAATATCCTGCTCTGGTCAGTGAGATATGGCCTGGCCTTTTAAAGCAGCTCTAATTTATAGTGGGTTATTTGGACAATATCGCTGATGTGTTGGTCAGATTTTAGTTTGTCATCTGTTGATGGGAATAGGTGAATTTGTTCTGTTGTGGAGTTGTTGGATATGACTACATTTAGTGCAGGGGTAGTTGGTGGTAGGTTACTAGCAGTAAATGTCATTTTGTTTTTGGGGTTTCAAGAATAGTAAGAATTGTTCGAAGCAGGCCTCAGTAGAGAAGTAGTCATGGGAGGTCGTTTGGAGTCGGGATGGTGTTGAGGCTGAACAAATAATAGTCAAGTCATCATCATATTGGACAATTGTTGAAAGATTGGCTGCTTTGTGCATGTTACATATGATTATATTAATAAAAACTGTCCTGGTATTAACCCCTGTTGCACTCCTGTTTGTACTAGCAGGTGAGTAGAGTAGAGTCGTTCCACTTGACAGATTGTGTACTGCAGTGGAGGTAACTAGAAAACCATTCAATGGCAATGCTGCTTAGTCCTAATTATGAGAGTTTATTGAGGACAAGAGGGTGAGGTACAGTTTCAAATGCCTTTGAGATATTCAGAAACAGGGTAGATACAGGGTTACCAAAATATCTGTTTTGGATGAATGTGTCTAGAAAATATAGTAAGGCAGGTTTAGTGCTGTGGTAGGGCTGAAAGTCATGTTGCAAGGGGGAAAGTAAGTGTGCTAATAAAATACAGAGAATAAAAAAGTAATATTACTTCACTTTCTAAAAAACACCCTAGTTGTAAAAACAATTTTAGATTAAACAAAGTGCACAAATAACTTATTATCAAATGTTTTGGGTCTAGCTACGAACACAACTTGATCTCAAAGTGAAGTATTCTTTAATTGCATCAGAAAAAATACAGTTTGATAAGTAAATTTACCATAACGGTATTCAAATGATCACTGCTGCAGTAGCCTAAGCTATATGGGTTAGATTCTGCATAGGATATAACAGCATATAACAGCCAGCCAGCTTCCAAAGCTTCAGGACACCTTTCCCACACCCAAACCATTAGTCACCTTGAGCTAAGTTGACTGAAAAAGACAGGCTTGGGTGTCAAAACCTTCAGAATTTTTAGGTCAACTGAAAGAGGGAGCTTGAGCCCTGAGAGGACATTCAAGGGAATGCCAAAAAAACAAATGTCCACATGCTGGCATATAAAATCGACTAAAAAATAAGGGGGGGGAGTAGGTACTGCAGCAGTGCTCATTTGAACATCTACTGCTATGGTAATTTTACTTAAATAACTCTACTATGTTCTTGATATTGATCACTTCTTTGACAAAGGTTCTTCTTACCTTCACAAAAAAATTAATAACTGATCTGAAGTTATGAAAGATTTTGGCCATTAAGATAGTACCCGTGTTGTCTGTGGATATCCAAGGTGTGAAGTATCCTTTCTCTTTCACACCAACAATAAAGGCATTGCCCATTGTGCACTGCATTTTTACTGCCACATGTCCACTGGGAAGCATGCTGCAACATGCCTACCATACTGCCTGCTGTCTCTTGATGCCTTTAGGGCCATATAAATAATTTCACTCCTGTGCATCTGGCTATTGAAGCTGTGGGCAAGGCACTGCATGCTTTTTGATGCCCACAGGGAATATGCAAAAGCCACATGTCTGTGCAGCTGAATGTCATTTCAGCCATGTGCCCCCAACTAACTGTAATGCAGGGAAATCGTTCGCCACCTAGAAGCCTGAATCCCTAGTCTCCATTCACCATTAAGCATAATTTCATTTAACCTTTAATTCCTAATGTTCTACACAACATAAACTAATAACTTATCTATTTTTTAACACAGTCCTTATTTTTATGGCTATAATATCCTTATATAATCATATCCATATTTATTTCATTTACCTCCTTTATATTTACACACATTTTCCCACGATTTTGCAACCCTTACACATTGTAAGAAACCATGTTCTGTAGTTTTTCTTTACCACAATATATACAAACTCTTTCACTGATTTTTATATGGCATGTTTCCCTTTACTGGTAAGTTATTAATCACTAATCTCCATAAAACATCTTGGCATTCTACTTGCTTATTATACCACACTTTTACAGCTTTAACTTTTTCATTTGCTTGCTCAGCCCAAGGATTAACATGATAATACTGTATCATTGTATTTTTATACTGGACTTTCCTCTCATTTTCTATTTCATCAAATTTTATTTTCCACAAAAGAGTTTTCAAATCTCCATCTTCCTTGTCCATGTATAAGACTCCTCTTCAGTCTTGAACCCCATATAAAAGAAAAAAATACTTGTAGTATTTCTTCTTCATAGATTATTGGCAACAAATGCACACTAGCTAAACATAGGTTCGGAGGTTCATAGGTTCATTTTATTTTTTTTATTTATTTTACATTTGTTGACCGGGATAGTCTGACTGGATACATGTCCATTTTCAGCGGAGGCCCGGGGAGAAAATCTCCAAAGGGTATGATACAACATAGTTACAAAAAAGTGAAATAGTAATACAAATAAAAATAACAGAAAGGAGAAATAGGAAAATACAAAATTCATACAATTTAGATACTATAACCTTACAGTTTAACTACAGTTCTTAGTGCATTTATTACAGTAGTGGAATAGAAAAATTGAGACAGATATTAAAATATGGTTACAGTGGTGAGCAGATAGTAGGCAACTGGATTAAGTGTCCCCTCTCGAGTTGTCCTAAAGGAATTGGATTAGTTATGGAGTAAGTGAGGCCTGTGTTTTACGGAGGGCATCTAATCTGGATATATGCATGGGCAGAGCCATTTCCCCTTAAAATATTGTTTTAGAGTCTTTTTAAAATGATCAAGGGAGGAAATTAGCCTAAGGTTGTTGGGGAGGGAATTCCATAGCTTTCCAGTGGTGTTAGCAAAGAGAGCTTCACCACCCATGTTGTTGGATTTGGTGGTGTGGACAAGGTGTCTATTGGAGGAGCGAAGGCAGCTTAGATTGGAGTAAGGAATAATTATTGTACTCAGTGCAGGGGTTTTTTCAGGTTGTTTTAGGATTTTAAATGCTTCTGTGAGTTGGTTCAACTTGAGAAGATTGGGTAGTTCTAACCAGTCAAGTTTTTTCAGATTAAGGCAGTGATGTGTTCTAAAGGGCAATCCAGTTACAAATCTGGCTATGTGATTATAGGAAGCAGAGAGTTTGTTCAATTCACATTTGTTAAGGTAAGAAAGAACAGGAGAGGCATATAGGAGAGTAGAAAGAAGGTGAGTACGGGCTATGGCTAATTTGGCAAAAGGGGTAAGAAAGTTCTTTATTCTGTATAAGGATCCAAGTTTCTTATTTACAGTCTTAATGGTTTGATTGATATGCATGTCAAATCTAAGTTTGTTGTCAATGACAACTCCTAGTAGTTTTGTATAGGGGTCAGGTGAGATGATGGTTCCATTATTGGATTGAATAGTGAGATGTGTGGGAGGAGGGGCAGGAGTGGGGAAAAGGAGAAGCAATTTGGTTTTGTTTGGGTTAAGGATGAGTTTACGCTCTGCTAGCCATTTTTCGACTGTAGTAAAGCATAGTTGGGTGGCTACTTGTAAATTGGATAGAGAGACATCAGAACATATTAGGGTTGAGTCATCTGCATATTGGATACAGGTGGCTTCGGGGATGACTGAGTGTAGTTCATTTATGAAGACTGAAAAAAGAAGGGGTCCTAGAATAGAGCCTTGGGGAACACCTATGGTATTAGGTAACAGGTGTGAGAGCTTATTGTGCCACTGGACTGTTTGTTGTCTTCCAGAGAGGTATGCATGGAACCAATTGAGGGCTGAGCAATCTAGGTAAAGGGATTCCAATGTATGGAGAAGTAACTGGTGATTTACCATGTCAAAGGCCTTTGACAGGTCCAGAAAGAGGGCAGAGGATATTTTTTTATTGTTCCGGTTTTGGTTAATTGTATCAGTAAAGGAGAGGAGAGCTGTGGTCGTACTATGGTGAGGTCTGAAACCATGCTGGGAATTGGTCAACAGATTGTTCTGGGTAAGATAATGAATAAGTTGTTTATGGACACATCTTTCCATAATTTTGGCTAGCGGTGACAGTATGGCTATTGGTCTGTAATTAGATAATTCTGTAGAGGCACCACCTTTATGGAGCAGAATGACATAAGATATTTTCCATATAGAGGGGATTGTGGCCTCGGTTATTGCTCTATTGATTAGAATAGATATAGGATAGGCTATAACATCTGCAGCTATTTGCAGGTATTCAGCCGGAAGTAGGTCTGCCGAGAGGGTAGTTGCTTTTAGTTTCTTCAGTAAGGCTCTGATAAAGGATGTAGGGATGGGCTGAAAGGTAAAATAGGGAAGTGATTTTACTGCGGTGTTTTTAAGAGAAGAGGAGGACGGGGGTAGTTGGTTGGCTAAAGACTGAATAGTCTCAGTGAAGAAAGAATTGAAATTATTTGCTATTTCTTCTGGGTTTTTGCCAATGAGTGTCCCAGGGGTAGGGGTTGTAGATTTGCCAGAATGGAGAAGGTTATTTAAACCTACCCAGAATTTCCGGGGGTTATTTTGGTGTTTCTGTTGCAGGTGACAAAAGTAGTTTTTTTTGTCCAGGGTGATGGCTTTTTTCGTCTCATTTCTCAGCTGTTGGAATTTGATGCGGTCTAAGGGTACCTTAGTATTTCACCATTTATCCCATGCCTTGTTTCTAAGTTTGATTTTGGTTTTAGACTCTCTTGTTAACCAGGGTACTATCCGTACCTTAACTCTGACCTGTTGTTTAGGGGCATGAGAGTCAAGAATGTTAAGGAATGTGTCAGAAAAGAGAGACACACCCTCGTCAAGGGGGAGGGAATTTAGCCTAGACCAGTTGCAGGATTTGAGTTCAGTTATGAATTTTGTTGAGTCAAAGTTTTTTTTATTTCTAACAAGCCTGTGTATGGGCAGGGTTGTGTTAGTAATTTTATCTTTTATTATGAATGTAACTAGATGATCACTAAGTTCATTTGGGAGAGTCCCAGTTGTATATTTATGGGTGTGACTATTTGTTAGTATCCAATCAAGAAGGCTCCCTTTTTGGTTTGCATTTCCTAACCTAGTAGTAGAGGCTATGTTTTGGGAGAAACCATGCAGGTTTATAAGAATGGGATTTGTGTGTGAGGAACATTGGGTCCAATCAATATTGACGTCACCTAGAACAATAGTTTCTTGAGGGTAATTAGTAGCTATCCAGTTGAGTATTCTCCAAAGTTTCTAAGTTTTTCCCAGGTGGGATATAGGTTACAATTAGATTAATGCTTTTTTGGTTGTTTAAGCATAATTTTAGTGCTAGTGTTTCTGCATTTGAGACCTGAGGTGGTTGGATAGGGTTCATAATGAGATTAAGCGTACTTCTGTACAAGACTGCTATTCCACCACCCCTTTTTTTATGCGATCGACCCTAACTATATTATACCCAGGTGGAATGATCTCAGTGTCTTTAGTAGCTGGTTTGAGCCAGGTTTCTGATAAACATATTATATCAGGGAGGTAGGTAGCTAACATTGCATGTAGATTATGTATCTTATTGTTTATACTTCTTATGTTTAGGTGGCAAATGAGAAGGGAATTAGTAGACCTGTGAGATAAGGTTAAGCTTGTAGAGTCAGGGGTAGGGGATGGGCCTGGATTCGGGTGTATGTCACCATCCTTAGTTATATTTTTCTTCAGGTGTTCTAGGAGTCTTAAGAGTTTAATAATTAATTTTAGCCCAATTTTTGACTTAGGTGATTTTGGAACTGTTTCAGCAAGGTACAAGGTGTTGGTGGTTATTATTTTTAAGGGGTAGGAGAAAGGAGAGAGTTCAGTGGAGAGCAGATAAAGGGGGGTACTTGTTTGTTCCTTGGTGTAGTAGAAACCTAAGATTTGTTGGTCTTCATATCTAGTTAGGATATAGGGGATAATTATGAGTGGTAGAATAAGAGGGATAATATAAATCTTTGCCTTGGACATGGTAAATGGGAGGTAACTTTCCTAAGTAAGTTGAACAAAAACTTAGAACTGAGTTCAATTGGTTAATAGTTGGATTGATGGAAGGCGGAGGAGATAACAGGGAGTTAATTGTGATTGGTTCTCGGGTTTAGGAGGTGTGGTTAGGTGGTTATAAATGTAGAGGTAGGCTACTAGGTGGTTATAAATGTAGAGGTAGGCTACTAGGCTATCTGCCCTAGGGCATTTATAAGCCTAGCCAGAGTGTGTTTGGCTTTCGCCACCCATTTTAATTTAATTTTGCTATGCCCTTTTTCGAGGTTAGTATACTGTGCCTCTGTCTAACAGTGACACAGAAGTGATACCCGGGGTAAACGTACGATCCCCCATCCACTCATCAAGATTCCTCTTGAAGAGAGTCAATGAGAGACTTTGCCTAACCTGGACTGGGATTTTATTCCAGAGTGAAGGGAGCCTCTGGGTTATGAATCTGTCCCTCCAGCATGTCCTATTTATTTCAGTGCTGAGGTTCAAGTCTCTCGAGCGCGTAGCTCGATGGGATTTGGATTTTCTGAGATGCAGCATGTCCATTAATTCCAGGTTGGACATGGCTTTATACGTCAGGCACAGATCGCCTCTGAGCAGTTGGTATGCCACTGAGTAGAGCTGGAGTTTCTTTAACCGGGCAGCCTATGGCATCTGTTTGAGCCCTTTGATCCTCTTGGTGAGGTACTTTTGGGGTCTTTCCAGTTGCTGCAGGTGTCTGGTAAGGTACATCCCAAAAGGGGCATTGTACTCAATTATGGGCCTGATGAGGGATGAGTAAAGAGGCACGATGACCTCCCCTGATCTAGATGTGAATCCCTTCATGATTAGGTGGGCTATATAAAATGTTTTTCTAACCACTTTGGCCATGTGGTTGTCAAATGAGATCAACTTGGGTCCCCAGGTCCCTAATTACTTCTTCCGTACTTAATGGATTACCACTTATGTGGTAATTTGTGGGCACTTTGTTTTTGCCAAAGGGGATAACTATACACTTTTTGGCGTTTAGCTTGAGGCCATGGCTCTGGCACCAGTTGTCTGTTTCTATGAGGCCCTTTTGGAGGATGCTTGTGCCAGCTGGAGAGTCGATTGTGGCGCCCAGTTTGCAGTCATCCGCGAACTTGGTCAGCCACAGTCCTTCCATGTTGGCTTGTACCTCTGAGAAATATATATCGAACAAGAGAGGTCCCAGGACTGAGCCTTGTGGGACGCCACTTGTAACTTGTTTGGAGTCTGACATGGCTCCACCAATTCTAACCATGTGGGTTCTGTCCTTGAGCCAGTTTGCAACCCATCTAGTGACATAGGGGTTTATATTTAAGCTGGTGAGCTTATCTATAATGCCCGAGTGGGGTATTGTATCGAAGGCTTTTATGAGGTCCAAGTAGGCTGTGTGGACCACCTTCCCCTCGTCAATGGCCTTGGTGACTGTTTCAAAGAAATCGACCAGGTTTAAGAGGCAGGATCTGCCCTTAACAAAGCCGAACTGGGTAGGATCCAGTGCCTGTAGGTCCCCAATATCTTTATTTATAAGGTCCATGATGATCCTTTCCAAAGCTTTGCAGACCAAGCTAGTCAGGCTTATGGGGCGATAGTTTCCAGGATCCGTTGAGGCACCACCTTTGTGGAGAGGGACCACCATTGCTGTACGCCACTCTTTGGGTACATATCCGGTAGTAAGGCTGAGATTGAACAGTAGTTTTATGTTTGGGTTTAGCTCTTCTTGGAGTTCACGTAGGACGCAGCCTGGGACACCGTCTGGTCCCATTGATGCTGTGTTTTTTGCTTTGGAGAGGGCAGCCCTTACCTGAGCATCTGAGATGTCAGGGGGGCAGCACTCTGCTGGGATAGATATTTGCCCTTTTGGTGGGGATGGGGTGGTTGTGTTGAACCTGTCAGCTAGGATGTTGGCAATGTCTGTGGGTTCAGTGTATTTTTTGTCATTTTGGACTAATTCTGAGCATATCTGGGAATTCCCACCCAGGTTCCTAACATAACTAAAGAAAGCATTGTGATTATCCTTAGTGTCCTGTGCAATTTTTCTCTCGAAGCTGGCCTTAGATGATTTTATGAGTGCCCGTAGTTTTTTTCTGATACTGATCAGAGATGCCTTCCCTTTTGGGGATTTTGCTCTATCATGTAGTAGCTTCCTCCTTCTATTGCATAGTTTGTTTATGGCTGGGGTCCACCAGACAGGACGTCTGCCTTTGGAGGATTGGGTCTTGGTTTTATCTGGGACTGCATGATCCATGCATTCCTGAAGGTGTTCATAGAATGCATTTATAAAGGATTCTGCGGTCTGGGCTGTATTTTCCACAGGCCCGGGGGCTTTGAAGGATTCCACCTCGGTTTTGAGGAGTGTGAAACTTGCTTTAGAGAAGTTTTTCACTGTGGGTTTCTGGGCAGGGGGTGGGGTCGGGATGTGAATATCCAGTGAGATTAGTTTATGGTCTGATCTTACCAGTGAGGGATACACTTCTGGTCTGGAGCATAGAGACCCCATGTTGGTGATGATCAGGTCCAGTATGTTTTTCCCTCTTGTGGGAGTGGTAACAAGTTGTTCCATAGCATTTGAGTTTATAAATTCTAGGAACCTTTGGGCTAGGGTGTTGGAGCTAGAGTAATGCTCCCAGTCTATGTTTGGGTAGTTGAAGTTTCCCAATATAATGGTGTTTGGAGAGACCTTCATATTTTCCAGTGTTCTCAGGAAGGCTGAGTGGAGTTCCTGGGTTTGGGAGGGTGGTCTGTAGCAGGCTATAAACTGGAAGGCAGTTTTACCCACTGTTAGTTGCACATAGATAGTCTCTGATGCTTCGTGCTGTGCCACCAGCCTGGAGGTGTGGGTATCTTTGACAAATATTAATACTCTCCCTCCTTTTGTGGTTCGGTCCAAGTTTTGGGGCCGAAAAGCATGGTATGAGGTATAACGTGGTAGTGCTGGGGTGCTCTCGGGAGCCTTGAACCAGGTTTCTGTTACTGCACAGATATCGATGTTCTCCATGCTAAGGAGAGTTTCAAGTGCATGCATCTTGAGGTTTAGACTTCTGGTGTTGAGTAGCACTACTCTTAGTTTCTTATCCCTTGTGATACCTATGGAGGTGGGTTTGTCTTTTGAGCCTTGCCTAAAAAAGGCACTATGGGGGTAGCAAGAGCCTTTGCCAATATCCGAAAGCCCAGGGGTGATAAGTGCAAGCCGTCCCTAGCGAAGCATCGTGGCTTGTCGAGCATGTCATCCCAGGCTAACAGGCATTGGATCCCCTTTGAATGACACCAATACTTAAGCCAGTTGTTGAAATTGATCATCTTGTCTTCATATTGTGGCATAAGTCTTGGTGAGGGTAAGATGCTACTCATGGTCAGGGTCATACCGGCCTGGGCTACATGCTCAGAGAGCTCCTCTTTGACTCTTTTCATGTAGTCCAGGGAGGTACGTCTCAGGTCATTCACACCAGCATGGACAATGACTGAGTCATATTTGTACTTGCCTTGGAGTGACCTGAGTGCTTGTGTTATGTGGCGGATCCTAGCGCCCGACAGGCAGCTCACCGTGACCTTCACCTTGTTCAGCCTGGTGAGCGGGACGTCAGTGTGTCTGACGATAGAGTCACCTATTACAAGTGTATCAGGTGTGTTGTTTAGCCTTAAGGGCTGTGACTGTTCGGCACACTGGCTTTGTGAGCTATGTGTTGCACGTGTTTTGTTTTGGGGTAGCGGTTGCTTGGGTGTCTGCTTTGGAGGTCTCTGCTGCTTAGGCAGATTTTTATTTAGAGCCTCCGAGTATGTTTTTGTGTGTTTATGTGTTTGGTTTGCTGTCGTGGTAGATCTATGTGAGACTGGAATTGTAGTGAGTGTGGTTTCCTTTTCCTCCTGACTGGTTATGCCAGTACTGAGTTGAGAGAGCTTAGCCTCCAGTTTGGCTACATGGTTGCATCTCTCACATGTGTTGGAATTTGTTGGGAGGAGGAGAGGGTTGTCTGTGTACATGAAGCAGTTGTAACATTGCCCCAAGATTCCCAGATTCACCAGCTGGACTGGAGAGGAGATTGACAACTGACCTTTGGACATGCTAGAATAGTATTGGTAATTCCTTTATAATTGAAAAAAAAGGGCCAATGGGGAACAAGGTACTCAAGGAGAGTTTGAGAAGGTGTAGTGCTTTTAATTTTTTAGTGCTGACGTATATAATTGCTTTAGTGAGCAAGTGTCAGGTAACTTAAATGCAATGTGCTACAGGTAACTTAAATGCAAAAACGACAAACAGTAACTTTCATTCAAGTGAAACAGGGAAATAAGTACAGTAAGCAATGCAGATATCACTAGGGATCCACAGAAGTGCTGAAAAGCCGCGTTTTAGGTGGAATTAGCATTTCAGGGAAATAACAAGCAAACAAACAACAAGCATACAAACAAAGCTAGATTCAGCAGGCCTGGATCTAGTCTATGCTACAGCAAACAAGTTGTACCAATTTCAGTAAGAAACAGTTCAAATATGCAGGCACTATAAGCCTTTAACCAGAAATTCCCAGCTCAGAAGGGCAGAGTCCAGCCTCTCCTCCCACAAGAGTGCAGACCACGAACCTTCTTAATGTAAAATAACTGGCCTGAAGCCCAAGTGCTTAAACCAGAACTAATACACTTTTAGAACAACAGACACTGAGCCCACAATCAGCAGTTCCCAACTTAGAAGGATGTAACCTACCTGTCCTGCCACCACAGTGCAGGCCACAAACCTTCCTAATGTAAAACAACTGGTCTGAAGCCCAAGTGCTTAATCCAAATGACTTAGAATGATAGCTACACTTTAATCAAGTTACTACCAAGCAGTAATAAATACAATTGAATACTTTAAAGAATGCCTGGATTAGTTCTCAAGTTATACAAACAAAGCTAGATTCAGCAGGCCTGGATCTAGTCTATGCTACAGCAAACAAGGTGTACCAATTTCAGTAAGAAGCAGTTCAAATATGCAGGCACTATAAGCCTTTAACCAGAAATTCCCAGCTCAGAAGGGCAGAGTCCAGCCTCTCCTCCCACAAGAGTGCAGACCACAAACCCTTTTAATGTAAAATAACTGGCCTGAAGCCCAAGTGCGTAAACCAGAATTAATACACTTTTAGAATAACAGACACTGAGCCCTCAATCAGCAGTTCCCAACTTAGAAGGATGTAAGCTACCTGTCCTGCCACCACAGTGCAGGCCACAAACCTTCCTAATGTAAAACAACTGCTCTGAAGCCCAAGTGCTTAATCCAGAAGACTTAGAATGATAGCTACACTTTGATCAAGTTACTACCAAGCAGTAATAAATACAATTGAATACTTTAAAGAATGCCTGGATTACTGCTCAAGTTATACAAACAAAGCTAGATTCAGCAGGCCTGGATCTAGTCAATGCTACAGCAAACAAGGTGTACCAGTTTCAGTAAGAAGCAGTTCAAATATGCAGGCACTATAAGCCTTTAACCAGAAATTCCCAGCTCAGAAGGGCAGAGTCCAGCCTCTCCTCCCACAAGAGTGCAGACCACGAACCCTCTTAATGTAAAATAACTGGCCTGAAGCCCAAGTGCTTAAACCAGAATTAATACACTTTTAGAATAACAGACACTGAGCCCTCAATCAGCAGTTCCCAACTTAGAAGGAAGTAAGCTACCTGTCCTGCCACTACAGTGCAGACCACAAACCTTCTTAATGTAAAACAACTGGTCTGAAGCCCAAGTGCTTAAACTAAAAGGCTTAGAATGAGTTACACCAAGCAGTAATAAATACAACTGAGTACTTTTAAGATGACGCAAAAGCAAAATAAAGTAGGAAGAAACACAAATACAGTAAAAGCAGATAAAATTTTTTTTTTTTTTTTTTTTTCTTTTGAGTGAGCAAATGAGATGGGCCCAGGAGGAGTATCCAAGTGCAAATTTAAAAGAGGGGCGGGCAGTTTCAAAGCCACCAAGATTGACACCAAGACAAAAACAGGGACGGTGGGTGGGGACCTACTGAAAAAACAGTCACAACTTCCAGCTAGATATTGCTCAATGCAACACAAACAAATTACTTTAAATCATGTATTATTTGATAAAATTGCAGATAAAATCTACTTAACTCCACTCATGCAGGTCTCAGTTGGCCAAAGCTCACAGTTTAAACAGAAAACAATTCACTGTACCACTTGTATAAGACAGAAACCGAATAACAATGAGGTAAACTACCCCACTTATCACTGGCTATGCAGGTTTTTTAACAAGCCTTAACTGAAAATACCACTTGTATAAGAAAAAACAGTCACAACTTCCAGCTAGATATTGCTCAATGCAACACAAACAAATTACTTTAAATTGTGTATTATTTGATAAAAGTTCAGATAAAAATCTACTTAACTCCACTCATGCAGGTCTCAGTTGGCCAAAGCTCACAGTTTAAACAGAAAACAATTCACTGTACCACTTGTATAAGACAGAAACCGAATAACAATGAGGTAAACTACCCCCACTTATCACTGGCTATGCAGGTTTTTTAACAAGCCTTAACTGAAAATACCACTTGTATAAGAAAAAACAGTCACAACTTTCAGCTAGATATTGCTCAATGCAACACAAACAAATTACTTTAAATTGTGTATTATTTGATAAAAGCTCAGATAAAAATCTACTTAACTCCACTCATGCAGGTCTCAGTTGGCCAAAGCTCACAGTTTCTCATATGTAATCTTTTCCAGTATAACTAAATTAATCAAATCTTCTCTTTCTTCTTTCGGCTTTTCCCGGTTAGGGGTCGCCACAGCGGATCACCTGTGTGCTCATGGTTGGCAGTGGAGTTTTACAGTGTCGGGTTGCCAGCCTGGCGCCCAACATTCCACAGAAGGCACACACATGCGCTCACACCTAGGGCCAATTCAGAGTGTCCAATCCACCTGCAGCATGTCTTTGGGATGTGGGAGGAAGCCAGAGCAACCGGAGGAAACCCACGCGACCACAGGGAGGACATGCAGACTCCGCACAGAAGGCACCCCAGCCGAGGATTGAACTGGAGAACCTCTTGCTGTGAGGCAACAATGCTAACCACTGCACCACTGTGGCCGCCCTAATTAAATTAATCAAATAAACCTTTTTATTAAATGACACCTTGTATGCTTTCCAAAAAACAACAAAGCTCCTTTATTTCATGTAGTATCCTATTCCACTGTTCCTCACTTACATTTTTACCGTGGATCTTATCCCTATCACAGAGATTTCTTTCATTAAGAAACCTACTCCTCACATCTTTATTATGTCACCCAAACCTTTACGTTTTTCTTTATTTAAAGTCATACCTATTATAAACATTGATGTATATAACTTCTTTCATCCAGATTTTGTTTCTCATAATCAATATAATATCATCTGTCTAAACATGACTGGAATTTTTATCCCTTCATTAGTAATACAATGAGTACCTCATGTGCAAATTAACATTTCTGACTAATATGGCGGTGCTGCGGTAGTGTTGTCACCTCACAGTTAGACGTTGCCCGTTCAATTCTCAGTTAGAGCGTCTTCTGTGTGGCGACATGATGAATGGGCATTCCTTCGTTGAAGGTTGTGTGTTAGGCCCGGCAAGCAAGCACGTAAAAATCTACTGCCAATCATTAGCAGACCGGAGTTCCGCTGTGGCGACCTCTAACCGGGAAAAGCCGAAAGACACAACAACATTCATAACTAATGCAAATAACATACAACTCATAGAACATAGTGATTTTACTGATGTGAAGATAGCTCTGATATGCTCTTTGGTTAGTTTGATATTAGAGCATAATAAGTTCCTATTCAATGGAGCATATTATTGGCCGAAACAGGGTGTTGCCATGGGCACACCCTGTGCCAATAGTTATGCAAACTTGATTATGTCACACTGGGAACAGACGTATGTGTTGAAGGATAATAGGTTTTCTGAATATATTATATTTTTTAAGAGATTTGTGGATAATGTTTTTCTGTTGTGGGTGGGACCTGAGGACATAATCCCAGAGTTTACTGACTACTTACACAGTACATCTTTTTTGAAGTTGACATGATGTAGAAGTGTTTAGATCGGTGGACAACAGAATAGCCACTAGACTTTGCAGGAAACCCTGTCATGTAAATACAACATTGAGGAGAGACAGTATGCATCCTTCCAGGGTGTTTAGGAATGTGTTGAAAGGTCAGGGCATGAGACTCTCAAGATTGAATAGCAAGGATAATGTGTCTGAATCTAGTTTGAATATTCTAACACAGGAGTTTAAAGACAGAGGATATGGGGGAAGGTGAAGTGGAGAGTATGGCCAGGGAGGTGAGAACTTTAAGGAAGACCTCAGCTCGACCTTATTACTCAGATAAAGGTACTATTGTTAGCTATAGCCAGATTGTCAACAATGGAGATAGTAATTGGGTCAATTTTTTGATGCATTACACAAGCAATGTTGATATTTTTTGCAACATAGTGAAAAAGAACTGGCCAGCTTTATTATCAGATACTAAGATAGGAAGTATTGTAGGTCAACATCCACAGTTTGTCTTTAAGAATAAACAATCTCTGAAGAGACTGTTATGCTATGGCAATAAACAGAAGGTAGGAGGACAGATACAGAGGAGGACAATGCCATGTGGCGGACGTAATTTTTGTCAGTGTATAGACAGCAGCTATACATTCATGCATCCGGTGACTAATCAGGTGTTTGACTTTAGGGTCAATGCCAATTGGCCTACTGCCAATGCTGTTTATTTAGCTTGCTGCCAAGCATGGACATATTTTTATATAGGTAAGACCAATAGATTGTTAAAGGGGAGACTTAGAGAACATCTACTAGCCATTAGGAATAAAGATTTAAGGAATGCGTTAGCAAGACGTGTACAGGAAGAGGGAGATGTACATGAATTTAAGTTTAGAGTGCTTTAGAGCATTGCCCCCAGGCAATGATTGGGAGACATCAAAAACTTTACAGAACAGTGTAAGACTAAATGGATAATCAGATTTCAAGCAGATGCACATCCAGGGTTAAATGGCTATGTACCTTTAAAGCCTGTTCTCAGGGTCCGTGATTTATTTAAATAATTGATCATGTGATTGAGATTATTTGAAGTACTGGGTATTTAAGACAGCTGTTTTTAATCATTTTTGTTGGTCTGAAGAAGCGCTCAGTTGGTCATATAAGTGCTCACTTTTTTATTTTATTTTTAATTAAAGCTGCTTTTTCATTACTTGCTGCTTTCGTGGTTGGTTATGTCAATTATACTTTTTGGAATTTTGTTCTTTGTTACCTCACAGACCTCTTCCACAGTGGATTATCTGTTTGCTGTTGTTGGTTAACTCATAGAACATCCCTGACATATGTCATTCTTTATATCTATTAACGTGCTTAATCACCCATTCAATAAAATTCTTACTTTGTTTTTATTATATGCAGAACAACATGCATTCTTAATTTCCTTATTGTTTCACTCTTCCGTTATTGTCTACAAAAGTTCATGTTGTGCTGTATCAAAACCTTTAATTAAACCTCTTATCATGACCTTGGTCTACTCAGTCCTATTTATAATATCATCCCCAATTCCCCTTACTAAGAATAACAATTCCTGACTTCTTTTTCCCTTTAAACTATATATGGCATCTTCCATAATATCTTTCATTTTACTTTACATTCTCTTCTGAATTATTTTAATAATAAATCTTATAATCTGTATTGTTCGATACTATAGATCTCCACTTTTCAATTTTATTTTATTTTCCTTTTTATATATACAAATTTATGTATACCACTGCATAAATCTTTATACAAAACTTTATACACAAGCCTTCATTTAACCACTCATTCATAACTTTTAAAAAGTATTTTTTGCCATTCCATAAATTTCATATAAAATTGGTATCCTGTTCCATCTGATCCTGAAAAATGAATGCAAATTAACTTGTCTAAGTACCTTATCTAATTCATACAAGGAAATCTCATTTTCCAATTCCTTATTTTCTTGTCAATTTTTTTAACATCCCATTCTTATTTGTACTTTTTTTACATAATTTATTATGATATTTATAATTTGTTCCTGAGATCTTCTCACCTCTCTTCTATATCTTTCATTTGTCTCACTATACTATTCTGTTACTGTATTCTCCCTAACTATTCTGCTCAAATAAACTATCTCTTATTTTTACATTGTAAATGATATATTTGCTTAAATAATATTTTTTTCTCTTGATTGTTTTCATAAATTCTCAGTTCTGTCACATAATATTCTCTGTCATTCCTTTTCAAATCTTTTAAAGCATCCATACACATTGTTTTATAATTTACTTTTTCTGCTTTTCTTATATCTGACTATTCTAAAACATTTTGTATCCTTTTCTTTTAAAGCTAGCCACCACGCATATCAGTTTTTATAACACACTCTAGTGGAAATTTAATATTTCCATAAATGCATACTTATTTTCCCATTTTCATCTCATAATTTCTCATTTATTCTTTTTAGTCCTTTCCCCAATCTGATATACTCATTATTTCCTTGTATTTCTAGTCATATGGCTGAGTGATCTGAAAGGCCTCTCCTCTCCCTTAGCCTTTTTTAAACCTTGTGATATAATAAAATGGTTCCATATTTTATTTACCTCGACTATATGTCCACAAATTATTATTCCAGATCTTTAAATTGCCGCATTTTACAACTTCAGAATTTTAAATATCATTTTCTCTCTTCTTTTTCCTCTCAAATCACAATTAAAATATCCCATTAATATATCTATGTCAATTAATACATAATCAAATGCTATAATTCTATATACCAGATTATGCCATCTGAGATATACAACAGTTAATCTTCACATCATTGCTAATGTTATGTTCAATATTTCCACTGACTTTTTACAAAGTACAACTATGCCTGAACATAGTTCCTTTCCTAGGTCCCATATTGTATCTCCTCCACAAAGCTTCTTTGTTAGTAATCTCTTCTTATATCAAAATATTTTATCCTCCAATATTATTACATCAACAACACACAACTATATACACTTAAAATGCCTATTCTTCTTTTTATATTTTGATACTATTTACATTTACTGAAAGCACTCTAAAGTTCTCATGTCTATGTTGTAGTTTACCAGAAATTATGTATTTATCTCATTTGCATTACCCATTTCCTTTCTTTTTTCCTCTTATACACTTACCATTTTAAACTTTATACTTTTTTTTCTCTCTTACTGTTTTGCCAATATAATTCTTTTTACCTTTCACTATTTCCCAGTTTATATCTTCCTCATCACTTATTTCAGAACCTTTTTTCTACATTGCCTTCTTTCATTTTTCTCTTTATCCTTATCTTTATTTTTACTCTGATCTTGTTTTCCTATTTCCTCTTTATCTTTTACTGACACTGTTTCTTGTCTTTGCATACTCTCCTCACTTTTGTCTTATTCTTCTTCTAAATCGTTTTTCTCTAGACTACAATCCATCCACAAATGCCCAATTTTGTTACATTTATAACATTTCAATTCTCAATTTTTGCATCAACAACCTTAAAAAAATACAATTTTGCCACAGAAAATAGTTTTTCTGTTAGGTAACACACTTTTAGAAAGAAGCAAGTGCTCTGTTTAAATGTATGTTACAGTCTCAAGACAATCCTTTAAAACACAACACTCCTAGCTTTAAAATAACTTTACTGAAGAGGGAAATAATAAAACATCAATAAAAGTAAGAAAATGGAATTTTTTTTCTCCCCAGAGGTATCTGCCCCAGCTAAAAAAAGCACAAGCTGACCCTCAATACTCAAAAGCCTCAGAAGAGCATACTCTTTGATGGCAGTAAAAGCTCTGAAGGGCTTTGTGCCCATACTTGTCCTTTAGTCAGCTGATCTCAAGCTGCTTGACAGTTTGGGTGAGTGGAAAGTGCCCTGAAGCTTTGGAAGCTGGCTTTTATATCCTTGGCAGGATATAACCCCATGTAGCTAAGGTTACTGCAGCAGTGATCAATATAAAGAGCATCACAAACTAATTTGATGGAGTCAAAAAATACTTCTGAATGCTTTCTTGGAATACCAGCATGCACAGGAAATATCTCACCAAAGTGAGAGATTCCTGACATGTTGAAAAACACTCTGCAAAGATAAGCAAGTCATATAAATATAGAAAAATGTGGATAGCTATAACTGGAGCTAGACACTTTGTGAACACTTTAGGAATCACGGATAGTCCAAAGGGTAAGGCAGAAAACTGATAATGTGATCCAGACATATGAAACTTTAAGAAAGGTCTGAAATCTTGATGAACAGGAATCTGATAAGTATCTTATAAATATAAGGTTACCACAAAACTACAAATGAGGAAGACTAGGCAACAGGTTGTGAAGTGAAAGCATTTTGAACTTGGGAACTGTCACATACTGGTTTAGGAAAGAAAGGTGCAGAGATGGTGTCTAGGCATTTTTTTTCTTTGGCACCAGAAACATTATTCTTTAAAAATCTCTTCTCAACTGGGAATGAAGAACTGTTTCTATTCCTCCCTGAGAAAGCATGTGCTGTAGGAAAAGAGGGAACAGAGGTTTTAATCTGGTGGATGTGGCCTAATTCAATGGAAAGGATGAATTTTTTTCCCACTGCCATCTGTAACCCTGCTGAATCAGTCTCAGAATCCACTAGTCTGGAACAAGTTGTTACCAAAAAGAGAAATTAGATTCAGACTTAATGGAAGGGATAAGGAACTGTCAGGGAGGAAGGGGGAAACAAGGTCCCTTACATAGTAATTCTGACTTATTTGACTGTACTTTGTTCTATAGGGTTCCTTCCACAAGAAAAAAAAACAGTTTTAGAATATTCAAAAAAGTTTTAAACTGTCAAATGCAAATGTTTGATTCCATTTAAAAGTACACAAAGTAACACAACAGTTGCTAAACACATATCTTCTTAGCTTATAACTTACTTTCCCAAACAGGAAAGCAAATTGAAATAATACGTGGAAAGGTTTTCCCCAAAGGGTACTTATCTGCCCAGCAATGGAACAGCAAAAACTGACCATCCATCCTTGAAAGCCTGCAGATGAGCATTCTCTTCGGTGGCAAATCTCTGTTTTTAGTCAGCTCAGCTCTAGCTGACTAATGGTTTGAGTGCATGGAAGATGCCTGAAGCTTTGGAAGCTGACTGGCCGTGATATGCAATTATAACCTATGCAGTATATAACCCATATAACTTAGGCTCCTGCAGCAGTGATCAATATGAAGAACATCTAGAAGGGAAATTGTGAATATAAATGCTATCCATAAGCAATGAAGTAATTACTCAGCATCAGGACACACCAAATGGAGCATACAACTTTTATGAAAACTTCACAAATAACCAAAGACATATATCAGAGTATTACTGAGACAAAGTAAAATAAATCATACATAATTACAGACATAACTACTGCCACAATAAAATTAAAACTTATGCTTCACGAGACCAAGGAGCATACATGGTGGTTTCCTATACAGATTAAAGGAAAACCTAACTAAATCCATATCAATCATGTTAAACACAATGTGCATGTGTATATGTCTTTTAGCTACGCTGACAGGCTGTAGTAGTACCAGCTCATAAAGGGGTGGGGGTAGGGGGTTACCTCAGACTACAAAACTCTAAACTCATTTGTCTGACCAAACTCTGTGTAAAATTATAGGTAGGCTTTTAATTATGCTTATCTAGATTGAAACAGCTGACCAACTTCTATTAGATATGGAAAAGGATACATTTTTTAAAGGGACAGCTTGCCTTCTGAATCTTTTAACATTCTGTGAAGAGCTAAACAGCAGCACTTGGAAGACGATCAACAATGCATGTAGCTTATTTTGAAAAAGTTAATGCATTTTACTCTTTCTTATAAAAGATTAACTGACTGGTACTTTGAGTAAGGTGCTCCTTTTATGAGACTCTTTTCTGACCTCCTGCCTGTCCCTGACAAAAAAGTGGTAAATGTAAGGGTCCCTTGAAGTCTTGGATTAAATATAAGATGGTTGCGGTTATGGAGAAAGGATGAGGACATGCAGAATATCAAAAAGGGGAGGAAAAAAACAATAAAAATGGCAAATTGCAACCTGAGGCTGGCAAAAGACTAGAGAAAGGAGTATATTCCATGATGGCTGTGATGTATTGGGTAGAAATGGCACCTGGAGTGACTGAGGACAAGGCAGCTTAATTAACCATAATCTAGTTCAAGAAACAAATTCTGAAAGGACATATTTTGGGGCAGAAGAAAAGAGTGTAGCAAGAAGATACACATTGATGCAATCCTTAGTGGAACAGAAAACTGAATTGAAACTAAGAATGGAGGCAGCAGAAGCTGGGTTGGAATATGTATAGGTCAAGCTCATGGATACGGAAGACAGGGTCACGGAAAAAAAAACTAAGGTTGACGTGGATGCCAGCACAGCTGGAAAGCTCAGACTATGTTGTGAAGTTTGTAGAAAAAAAAAATCAGCTGGAGAGATGCATAGTCATGCAGCCAGATGAAATAGCCACAGAAAGGGCAAATCGCACTTCATGACAGCTGACAGAAGGTGATATGGGAAGGCCATAGCCAGTTACAGTGCATCTGAAGACATTCTCCATGAAGGAGAAAATATTGGCTGAAGTGTGAAAATAAGGTACAGTGTTGAGGACAGGGGACATAGGGTCACAGTGCAAGCAATGGGGGCAGCATTGAAAGATGTTATTCCTACTGAAATTGATTTTTTTCCTGGTGCCATGAGACTGTTCAGAGATCCAAGCCGGCAAACGTGGTGTGGGGTGTCGGTGCTGAAGGAGTTGTATCAAATGAGGCCATCAAGCAGAAAGTTCAGTTTCCCAAAGGAGTTAAAGAGTTAGTGGAACCTTTCTTACTCCTTTGGAGAAGGCAGTTATTAAGCCAAAACTGTGCATGAGATGATGGACAAGTAAGTGGTGGTTGTTAATTAAAGGGGAGTTTGGTATGTGATTTTGAGAGATGGTAGTGAAATATTGCTGATGATCGAGACAAGACTGTGCTCTGGTGAATGCCCCGTTAGTTCTCATCTACAGAAAAGGTTGGCTATCTCAGTAACAAACTGTGAGTACTGTGTGCCATTTTCTTTTATTTTAAGAATGGGCTGGTTTAAAGCAAATGACTTGGCCTTCGAGCCTGAGTATGCTGAAACTTTACACTGATGCTTGTGGCTATGGATCACTGCACAAACTTAGACCCTAACAGACCAATGATTGGTGATTGGTGTTAGCTGTGGGTGTGATTTGGCTGTTTATATTTCTACTGGGAAGTAGGCATACAATAATTTTAGTTACATTGATAAAGCACTGTTTTTTTATCATTTGGTCATTGTGTAGGGTACATTACTGTTCATAGTTTATGCAAATATTAGTATAACTCTCACAACGAATGTTTACATACTACTGATGGGATATACATACAATGACTGGATATATGAACTGGTGAGAAATATTACTATCCTGTAAAATATGTGCTGGGCATGCTGTTAACCATAACTTGGGTAACCCTGAGCCTATTTCCAGAAAGAGCTACTTATGTATTACTACTGGAACAAAACTCCAATGAAAGGAAATGCAATTTCGTGAAAACAGTTAATTTTTTTCATAATTTGTGACAGCCTGTTGTTATACCATTGGGCATTGTTCCTGTGAATGTAACATGTGCTGGATGGGACATATGTACAATGGTTATACATGCAATCTAATTAGAAGCATAATTTTATATATCTTTCTTTAATATCCTGTAACCTGTGTTAGCATTCTAGAGGTCATGTTTCTAGTATGTTTCTAGATATGGCTGTTTATGTATTTTTGAAAGACAAACACACAAGGATCAGGCATGAGAACTGCTATTTCCCTAATATTTTATAATATAACATGCATACAACAACCTGATTTATGTTAGTCAAAAAAGTACAGTTGTGCAAGAATTCACCGTAACACTAGATGTACTACTGATCACTGCTGCAGCTAGCCTGACAAATGGGTTGTCACTGCTGATTTTTGGATGGGTACCAAAGCTTTACCTTCCCTAGGTCTTAAATCCGATGTATGACCTCAGCTCATATGTGTTGGTGTAGAAAGATGGATTATGAGTGTGGATACTCAGACTATCTCAAAGCCAGCAACCTGAAGATTACTGAGAGATGAGACTGGTCAGCTAGAAGTGTAGCACAAATTGTTAAGAAAACTCCCCCATACCCATGTAAGAGAGCAAAGGCTAGAGAGAGACAACTGAATATGGATTTGAGAAAGAGAAGAGGGGATGAAGGATGGGATGGAATACTACAACAATGATCAGTA
Source organism: Protopterus annectens (assembly GCF_019279795.1). Lineage (NCBI taxonomy): Eukaryota > Metazoa > Chordata > Ceratodontiformes > Protopteridae > Protopterus > Protopterus annectens. Next base: position 1,380,501,726 of record NC_056735.1, on the reverse strand, counting down.
GGTCATCTACTGTTATGGTGAGTTGTCACAGCTTTACTATGTCCTGCCTGAAATCTCTGTTGCAGTATTCCTGACAAATGGGTAATTCCCAGAGCTGAAGGAGGTAGGGGTGGTTGGCTACTGAATACAGGAGTTGTCCAGTACCCTGGACAGGACTGATCTAGCAAAGGCTGCCCTGGACCTGGAGAAGGCAGCTATTTTGTAGTGTTTTAAAAAGGTGTGTACAGAGGACCAAGTAGTTGCCTCCAAGATAGAATCTACTCCTTTGTGGAGAACCCTTAAGGAAGCAATTGATCTAGTGGAATATACCTTAGGGGAAGAAGGCAGGGTATTACCAAAGTGTGAGTAGCAGAAAGAGATAGTTGTGGAAATCTAGGATGCAATCATTTGCTTGGAGACTGGCTGACCCAGCTGTGAGGGAACAAAAGATATGAAAAGCTGGACAGCTTTTCTGAAGGATTTAGTTTTGTCCAGGTAAAAAAAAAAAGTTATGTACTCACCATAACATTCCATCTGTTATCCATTTTTATGCTTCCACAACTGGTGGGTTCACATCCAACCCTCAGATCCAACTTGGCCGCTTCTTCCAGCTCATGGAACACAAACTCTCAAGCTCCTCCCTTACCAATACTGCCATAGTGATCTGACATACCTCATATCTTGTTTGCTGCCTCTTAAACCTGTAAACATTAGAAAATGATAAATCAACAGAATCTGGAACTCAAACAAAGGAACAATATCTGATCCAGCATATTATGATTTTTCCAAAAGTGAAAGAGGGAGGGGGTTGGAGGGAGGGAAGTTGAGGAAGAATCAAAATGGACAACACAGATGGAACATTATGGCCAGTACATAACTTTTTTATCTGATGTTGTCATTTTCATTCATTCCTCAACTGTTGGGGCAGAGTTCCTAGCTACCTAAAACCTGGGAGGACTCTAAGGAAGGATGTTCTTGAGCAACACTGAGCCAAAGGCTGCTCTTCCCCAAGAGACCATATCTAATTTGTAATGAAAAATAAACGTATGTGGCTTAGCCCAAGTTGTGGCTGCAGAAATATCAACAAATGAAGCACTGCATAAAAAATGCTGAAGGCATTGCCATAGACTTGATGGAATGTGCTTTTGGTGGTTTTGACAAAGACAAGCCTAATTTATCGTAAACAAAAGTAATACAATCAGTTAACCATTTGGCTAAAGTCACTTTAGAAACTGCTTTGCCCAATTTTGATTCTGAAAAAGAGACAAATAATTGTTATGATATCCTTAAATTTTTGGTTCTGTGCAGATAAAACCATAATTGTCTGTGGGCATCCAAAATGTATAACATACACTCTTCCTTACCTGAGAAATTTGGAAAGAAGACTGGAACCCTGATAACCTGATTAATACTGGATTCTGACACAACCTTAGGAAGAAAAGAAGGGTTGGCCCATAAGGATACTCTATCCTTATAAAAAATCAAATAAGTAGGTTAGAATGACAGGGCCTGTAATTCTGATACTCTTCTAGCAGAAGTAATGGCCACTAAAAGGATAGTTTTCCAGGTCAAGAATTTTAGTTCACACTTAGCTGATGGTTCAAACGGGGATTGTGTTAAGGTTTGTAAAATGATGTTTAAATCCTAAGGAGGAGTGAGATCTTTTAATGTGGTCTAAGTAGAAAAGTTCCCCTTAGAAAAGCTTTACAAATTTTGTAGGATGCTAAAGAGCAGTTATTTAAACCTATATGAAATTTAGAAATGGCAGCTAGTTGTACTTTTACAGTAGAAGAGCTAGTACCTTCAATGACAACTGTAGCCAAAAAATCAAGAACTTTAGGAACCAGTGCTGAAAAGGGATACAGAGCCTTCTGCTGTACCCAAGTGACAAGCCTTTTCCATTTACTTCTGTCAAGTTTTCTAGTGGAAGCTTTGTGAGATGACAGGAGAATGTGACAGACAGAGGAGGAGACCCTGGGTGTCTAGCAATCAACCGAAGTGGAGAAACCATGTGGTCAATTTTAGGCCTGAAATGTCTGAATGCATCATATCTGTCAAGTAAGACAGTAGGTCTGGAATTGGATGCGGAATCCATAGAGGATGAAGTAGATGAAGCTAAAGAAAGGGAAACTAAATCTGACCAGGCCAGTAAGGGGCAATGAGGATAACTGTGCTCTTCAAGTGAGATGCTTTCTGAAGAAATTTGAGGATTAGAGGTAACAAGGGATAAGTGTAAAGGAGACCAGGGGGCCAATCATGAAGTAGGGCATCTCTTGGTGGCTCCCCCGGTGGATGATCAATGCAAAGAACCTGCTGTATTTTTTGTTGTGGGGAGATGCAAACAGATCGCAGCATGGCTGACCCCATTGATGGAAAATCTTTTCAATAATGTTCATACTGAGGGACCACTTGTGAGGCATTAAAATGGATCACTTAACTTGTCTGCAATCACATTGGACTTCCCTGGCATGTGCATTACTATCAGAAATTGACTGGATGAGATTGCCCATTGGCACACTCTCATAGCTTCTTGACACAGGTGGTAAGATTTGGTTCCCCCTTGTTTGTTGATGTACCAGACCACTGACATATTGACCATCTGGATCACAATAGTCCCAGTGTGGAGAGTGTCCTGAAAGGTCTGCAATGCTAGGAGAACAGCTGTCATTTCCAGGACATTGATATGAGTGTTGCCCACTTTGGGGAAGCATGTGCCTTAGACTGTTTTTCCCAAGAAATGCCCCCCATGTGATTTGGGAGGTGTCCGTGGTCACTATGGCTTGGGTTAGGGTAGGACAAAGGGACAACCTTCATGAACTTGACTGGAGAGTATCTGCCATAAAAGATAATTTTTTCAAGCTTGTATTATTTTAATCTGATTGGATAAAGGTTGGTGGAGAATGGACCACTGAGGTGCCAATGTCCACCGAAGAAATCTAATATGGTACCTTGACAACGGCACCAGAATGATTGCCGCTGACATGGGTCCCAAAGGTTGAAGGATCAGATGAGATGAAACAGAAGAGATTTGAATGATCTTTCTGACCTGGAAATGAATAGTCTGAACTCTTGACAGAGGGACAGAGGCTGTTTGACTGACTGTACTGAGCAATGCACTGATGAATTCCACTATCTGATCTGGTTCAAGATGAGATTTGTTGTGATTGACTGAAATGTCCAGATGGGAGCTTAAATGAAGTATGTAATCTTGAGCCAGAATCAGCTGATGCCTGTTTGGAGTTGTTATGATCCAGCTGTCTAGATATAGAAACATCCAAAATCCCTGCAGTCTCAAATGAGCTTTCACTACTGCGATACACTTGGTGAATACCCTGGGGGTTGAGGCCAAAGGGCACAGCTCTGAATTGGTAATGACTGACTCCCAGCCAGAAGCATATATATCTCCTGGATCATCTGTCCATTTTAATATGATAATATGCATCCTAAAGATCTATTGAGTACTTCCACTCTTCCTTGTGCTGAAAATGCAGGATGGACTGAACCGTGACTGTCTGGAACTTTGTGTACTGAGTTGACTGATTTGGATAGTTGAGATCCAAAACTGGTCTCCAGTCCCCTATTTTCTTTGGCACTATAAAGAATCTTGAGTAAGTTTGTGACTCTTTCTGGGCTGGGGGGACTTCATTGGATGACTCTTTTTTTCTAGAAGTTTATTTATTTCTAGTGCTGCTGCTAACTATGATTGGGTGGAACATCAGGGATTTTATTTGATACCAGTGAGAAATGGATGGGAAAATGGTATTATATAACCTCCGGATATTATCCTCCACACCCGTGAATCTTTTGTAATTTGTAGCAAGGCTCTCTGATGCAGGGATAAACAACCCCCAACTGCCTCCAGACATGGATAGTCTGGCCTCCTTTCAGAAACACCGGTAGGATCTGTCAGAGAAAGTATTTCTAGATCCCTGGTTATGTGGACAACCTCTACTGTGGGGATGGTGTCTTCCATTAGAATTCCACTCTCTGCCTCTGAAGGAACTGTCTCCGTGTGGATCTTGGAAGGGACCCTGGGACTTTCTGAACCACTTTTTCATCCACCTTGTTGGTTCCTAGAAAAGGTCCATTGAGGGGTCGAAAAACACATACTCAGAGCAGACAGTGTTTTTACTTCCTGCTCACACCTAAAGTGTGTGTCTTTAACTTTGGAGCCAAATAGGGAAGTTCTATCAAATCAAGCAATGACAAAGAAAGATTTGAAGGGGTCTGCAAAGTCACATAGTCACATCCATGCATGTCTCTCCATAAAAATACCTGGCTGTGAGGTACTTTCAGCGGTGTGCAAGATAAGCCTCATTGACGAGTCTGAAATGGATTGAAGGGTAGACAAATGCAAGGCAATAGTACTCTCTGCCTCACAGGATATGGTCCCAGAAAGGGATTTGGTAAGTTCTTCAATCAAATCCCTCTGGAGTCTCATGAAGTGTACCAAATAATTTAGTGACCAAAAGCAAAAGGTAGCCAAAGCACAGCCATGCTTCTCAAATCTGTCCTGTGCCCTAAACTTCCTGTTGGAGGGGTGGATAGAGGAACTTTGTTCAGAGATTTCCTTCTTTGTGGCTGCTGCCATGACCATGGCATCAAATGTTACTCTCTTTTTCTAATACTCTCTGTCCTTTGGTGGTGCCAGGATCCTATCTGGTCTCTTGGGGATTGGCTTGATGGTGTCAGATTCCTTTCATGTCCATCAAGAGAACAAATTGATGAGCTCATCAGTGGGTAGAGTCACCCAGGAGGTAAACGGAAAGCTCCAAAAGTATCCAGGAATACCGACTCCTCTTGGGAAAGGTTGTCTGGAGACCAACCACCCCTTTGCTTAAAGAGTTCTGGGAAGTCTCCAAATAAGAAGTCATCGGGTGATGACCTTGGGAACGCTTCCCCCTCATAAAAGTCGGTATCTTCTGTGACATATTCTTGTGGAGAGTCTAAGTGCCTACTTTTTGCACTTTTTCTTTTTGGGAACTTCTTCAGTGGGATGCTCTAGAAAAGCATCAGAAGAAATTAGTATACCCTGCTGGGTGTCCTGTTGACTAACTTGGGATGGCTGCCCCAGTGGCACAGTTAATTGAGGCTTTAGACACACAGATGAATGGAGTTGTGTAGTTGGAGATGAAGAGAGAACAGAAGTCTGAACTCTAGGAACAGAGAAAGCTCTCTCCACTACCTCAAAAGTAGAAAGTCTTGGAGAGGGAGCCTGACGGCTCCAAAAAGACATGCTTATGGACCACAGACTCCCCCTACCCCAAAGGCAGGCTACTCAAGGAAGGAGTTGAAGCTGAGCAATCTAGAGCTGAAGCTCCAAAGGGCAGAGATAAGTCTTACAGCTTCAATGTCAACTCCAACACCCCGGATCCAGCTCCAATGCTATAGCTCAAAGAGTCATCTGGCTCTGAAGTGCTCAGCGCCGGTCCACTTAGAGATGCCACAGGACTCAAGGACACCAGAATCTTCAGATGCAATGCAGATGACTCTGGAATCTTTGGATCTGAGAGCTCTGAAACCAATGGTCGGATTGAAGATCGAGCTGATAATAGTGTAGTAGTACTAATAATGGTTTCCCGACACAATGGGGTTGGAGCCAGAAGAACCCCCATTTCAATCTGTGTAGCGAGGAACTTCCACATCATCCTGCCCACATCTGCTTCAGTCAGACTTCTGGAAGAATGGTTAGAAGGTGCTGTGGGTGATGGTCTGGAATGGTGATGCCTTGGAGACTGCTCAAAAAAAGGGGAAGGTAACGTTAACTGAAAGGAGACTAGATCCAGGACCAACTGTGGTGATGGGATCCTAGATAATTTTTCTGGTTTAGATTTTAGATCCAAAGGGGTTGGATCTGAAACTTAGAAATTTTGCAGGGAGGTATGGAACCTGGAACTGAACATGTGCTTGGAGCCAGGAAATACTTTCTCAAATCCTTTTTCTCAGATTTCATGGGGGTTTGAGCCCCAGATGATGTTGATGCAGATTTGGAGGGGAGCAAACCTCTTAGTATTAATTTATTTTTCCTATCAATCAAAGCTCTAGGGTTAAAGGCCTTGCAAATGTCACTATTAGAGTCAAGATGTGCAGGACATTTTTAACACTATCCAATAGTAAAGGAAAGAAATTAAAAATAATTTATGTTCTTACCATAATGTTCCGTCTGTGTTGTCGATTTTAATTCATTCTTGACTGATGGGTTAGGTTCTGATCTCTTGGAACTGACTTGACTGTTATCCATAGCTCGTGCCAGCTAAAAACTCTTGAGCTAAGGCTCTACCCACAATGCCTCTCTTCCCATTACCTAAGATCGAGTTTGCCTAGTAATTAAGAAAATGCAGAAGCCATCTATGGTATAACCCTATAATATCCCAGGACTAGGTCCGAACCTCCAGGAGTCTTTTGGAGGGGGCAGGAGGGTGGGATGTCAAGAATGAATGAAGATCAACAACACAGGTGGAAGATTATGGTAAGAACATAACTTCTTTATCTGATGTTGGCAATCTTCATTCATTCTTGACTGATGGGGCAGAGTACACAACTACTTTAGATCCTGGGCAGCCCTAAGGAAGGATATTCCTGAGCACCATAGAGCCAAAAGACGTTTTTCCCCTGGAGACCATGTCTAATTTGTAATGAGTGTTAAAGGTATGTAGAGTAGCCCAAATTGCAGCTGCACATATGTCTTTCATAGAAGCCCTGGAATGGAAGACCGCTGAAGTGGAAACAGATCTAGTAGAATGAGGTCTAACTGCAGTTGATAGCTTGAGTTTATTTTGGTTGTATATAAAGGCAATGCAGTCTCTTAGCCATTTTCACAAGGTGACTTTTGATACAGGTTTGCCCAATTTGGGTCCTGAAAATGACAGAAATAGTTGGTCTGATTTTCTACAAGATTTCATTCTGTCCAAGTAAAAATGTAATTGTCTGTTGACGTCCAACAAGTGTAAAAAGTACTCTCCTCTGTTTATAAAATTTGGGAAGAAGACTGGTAAGTCTATGGATTGGTTGATATTAGAGTCTGAAACCTCTTCGGGAAGGAAGGTTGGACTGGTTCTGAGTGATACTCTTTCTTTGTGAAAATGATATAGACGTGATAGGTACTAGGAAGAGGGTCTTCCAAGATAAAAACTTGAGGTCACAAGTAGCTGCTGGCTCAAACAGCTGTTGAACTAGATATTGTAAGATGAAGGTTAAATGCCATGGTGCTACAGGGTATTTGAAAGGGTGTTATAAATGCAGAGTGCCTTTAAGAAATATTTTGCATAGACTATGAGACATCAAGGAATGGTCATCAAACCCATTATGAAAATTTGAAATGGCAGCCAAATAAACCATAATTGCAGATGTAGAGGCCCTCATTTTAGGTAAGGTAGCTAAATATTCCAGGACCTTATCAAATGATGCCGAGAAAGAGTCTATGCAGTTTGTACATACCCAAACTGAAAATCTTTTCCATTTCCTTAGATAAATCTTCCTGGTGGATGGTTTATGGGAAGCCATAAGTATATTTTGCCCTAGAGAGGACAAGTTATTCTGCCTAGCAATTACTGGAATTGTAGAACCAAGCTGTCAGCTTGGGATTTTGAATACTGGGATGCACCAGGCCCTGAGGGTGAGGCAGTAGTTCCGGAGCTGGGTCCAGAGTCCACAGGCGTGAACCAGATGAGGCCAAATAAAGGGGAACCAGACTTGATGGGGCCAGTAAGGTGCAATGAGAATCACTTTGCTTCTCAACTGTTGGGCTTTCCTCAGAAACTGGGGGATCAGTGAAATTGGAGGAAAAGCATAAAGACATCCCAAGAGCCAATCAAGAAGAAGTGCATATCTCTGGGACTCCCCGCGAGGGGGGATTAGGGCAAAGTACTGTTGCATTTGTGGTTTATGGAAGAAGCGAACAGGTTGCAGCAAGGCTGACCTCATCAACGAAAGATCTCTGTCACTATGTTGAGATTGAGAGACCACTTGTAAGGCAGAAGGATACATCTGCTCAGCTTGTCTGCAATCACATTGGAGTTTTCTGGGACATGTGTTGCTATCAGAAAGTGGTTGGAAGTGATTACCCATTGCCAAATCCCTAGAGCTTCCCAACATACAAGGTAGGACCTGGTTCCTCTGTTTGTTGATATACCAGATTACAGACATGTTGTCTGACTGGACTGCAATTGTTCCTGAAGGAAGGACAGCCTGGAATGCTTGCAACACTAAAAGCACTCCCCTCAATTCTAGGAAATTGATGTGCAAATCAGCTTCTTATGGGTACCATGTTCCTTGGACAGTCTTTCTCAGAAAATGCCCCCACCCCCAATCTGGAAAGCATCCATGGTCACTATGGCCTTGGGCTGAGAGGGGGAAAGGGACAACCTCATAGATTTTCTTCTGCCTTCATCAACCAAGATAAATCCTTTTTGCAGCGATTTGTTATTAAGACTGGATAGCACATGGGGTGCATTAGAAGTGACCAATTTGACACTAAAAGCCATTGAAGCAGCCTCATGTGATACGTCACTAAGGAAACTAATGTTATCGATGCTGGCATGGTTCCCAGAGCTTGTAGTATCAGATGAGCAGGAACTTTGTTTTGGGAAATAATTACTTAAACTTGTGATCTTAGTTTCAACAGCCTGTGGAGAGGAAGGGAGGCTACACAAGATACTGTATTTAGTCTTGCTGCGATGAAGTCCAGATCCTACGTGGGAGTCAATTGTGACTTTTCTTTGTTGACTGAAATGCCTAGTGTTTCGGCAAGATGAAGAACAAAGTCAGTGGTGGAAAGCAGTAGATGTCTGGAGGGGGCAGTCATCTAGATATGAAAACACTCATAATCCCTATAATCTCAAATGAGCTGCTACAACCACCATGCATTTGGTGAACACCCTGGGGGTTGTGGTGAGACTGAAGGGCAGCACTTAGAATTGGCAATGACTGGCTCCTAGCCAGAAGCAGAGATATCTTCTGGAGTGCTTGTCCATCTTTAAGTGGTAATACACGTCCTGAAGATCAACTGTATATAGCACATCCAATCTTCCTTCTCTAGATTGGGAAGGATAGACCGAACCGTGACCATCTGGAATTTTGTCTGTTGTACAAATTTGTTCAATAGGCTGAGATCCAAGATTGGTCTCCAGTTCCCTGTCTTTTTTGTCACTAAAAAGAATCTTGAGTAGAATCCGGATCCTATTTGGTCTGGAGGGACTACATGGTGACTCTTTTTTGAAGCAGCTTTTGAATCTCAACTGCTGCTAGATTCCTCTGACTGGGTGGAACATTGGGGATTCGCTTTTGGGATTTTGGCACAAGACTGAAGGGAATGTGGTAACCTCTGGTAATTATTTTTTGCACCTAGCTATCTGAGATTATTGTAAGCCAGGCTGAATGGTCCAGAGAAAATCTTCCCCCGACTGCCTCCAGAGGTAAGCAATTGGGCCTCTGTTCAGGAGCATTGAGAGGGCTGTCCAGAAAAGGAGTCTCTGGAGCCCTGGTTACAAGGACCCCCTCTGCCGGGGGGGGGGGGCATCTTCCAGAAGAATACTCACCATGTGTGTCAAAGGTCCTTGGGTCTTCTTGAACCACATTTTTCCACTCCTCTGATTCCTGTACTAAGGTCATTGTGGAGCACAAAAATGAATGCCCACAGCAGAAAGGGTCTTTCCATCTATTTCACACCTAGCTACCTAGCTAGTGTGCCTCTGACTTTCAAAAACCAAACAAGGAAGTACCATCAACAGGAGCATTGATAAAGGAAGACTTAAAGGGTTCTACAAACTCACACAAGCACATCCAGGCATGGCGCCTAATGGCAATGCCTGTACCCACTGGTCTAGGCATCCTTTCGGCTGTATGAGCAATAAGCCGCATGGATGAATTTGATATCAACTCCAGGGTGGCAAGTTTAGAGGCAACCTTATTTTGAACCTTGTCAGACACTGCTACTGCAGGGATGTCTGAAGGCTCAGTTATCAGATCCCTTTGAAATCTAGTAAAGTGTGGCAAGAAGTTCAAGGGCTGAACAGCAAATGTTGTTGAAACAAAGACCCGCTTCACAAATCTGTCCATCATCTGAGACTCACAGTTAGAAGGATGGATAGTTGAACTCTCCTCGGCGAGTTACTTTTTGGTGGCCACCACCATCACCATGGCATCCACTGCTAGACCCTTAGACCAATGGGGATAATCTTCTGAGGCTGAAAGAATCTTATCCAGTCTCTGAGGAATAGGCTCTATGAAGTCAGGAGCCTTCCACACTCACTGTACCATCAACTTAACTAGGTTGTCAGTGGGCAGCGTCGCCCAAGAAATAGAATGCTGGGAACAAAAAGCTTGCAAGAGCACAGATTCCTCAGAGAATGGGTTTGAGGGCTTCCAATCACCCCTCTGTTTTAATATTTCCAGGATGTCTCCAAAAGAGACATCTTCCAGGGGTGACCGTGGGGAGCCTTTCTCTTCATTATAATCTGTGTCTTCAGTGACTGATTCTACTGGAGAATCTAGGTGTTTCCTCTTGCATGTCCTCTTATGGGGTAGCTCCTGAGGGGAGGTTCTGAAGAGGCCTTCAAAGGAGGAGGACCCTGAACTGGGGTGTCTTGCATGTCTTGTCCCACTGTTCAGATGTATCAGACTGTGACAGCTGCGAACCAGAGGTAACAAAAATATGGCACTCTGGTGAGATTGGAACCAGCTGGGAGCCTGCTGAGGCCAAACTCTCTCTATAATCTGGAAGGCAGGCCTGCCCGAAGAGGGATGGGAGCCCAGAACTGAGAAAGACAACCTCTGAACTGGGAACACACCTCGCTCCGATGAGCAGCCACCCAGAGTAGGAGCTCAAAGAGGGCTTGAAACTGCCATGGCCCCAAGAACCATGGAAATAACCAGAACTGGTCCAAGGATCTTGGAAGTGACAGCCAAACCATGGTCCCAGGTGTGTGATGGATCCGAAGATCACAGAGTCGAATCTGGAACTGAGGTGAGGTCCACAATCGGCACTGAGTTAGCTGGTACTGGAAGCATCAAAGTGGGGGGGCTCCTAACCCTGAAAGGAGGTTGAAGGAGGATAAACTGGTGGAGTCCTTGGAGAATAAGCCACAGCTCTGGGTGGGAGAGAGGTTTGTGAAGGTGTAGGTAGGCCTCTGGCTGCCAAAAGCTGGTCCACCAATCTGACTACATCCAGTTCTGAGAGACACCTGGAGAAACGGATTGACATTCCCAAAGGGGACTCAGGCCTATCCAAAAAAGGGCTTGTTTGTTGACCCAAAAATGGGTCTACTGAAGTGGAATATCTAGTCCTGGGAATAATTATCGGATCGACTTTTGGCACCATAGGCTGTTGTATGGAAGGGGAATGTGGAATCGAATGGGAGGATAGTGGTGGTTGTGCAGAAACTATTGTCAGTGCCGAAGAGGTCATCAGCAGAGAATGGTTGGTGCCAAAGAGGTTTGAGTCGGTTCAATGACTGATGACACTTTCGGTACTTTGTCTTTTGGTTCTGAGGAAACCATTGGAACTTGCAGTTTTTGGGACTTTGCTTCATGTGCTATGGGGGAGGTCAACACAGAGTGGCTTCTTTTCTTCACATCTGGCTTTGGAGATTTTGAAGTCTCTGCCTTAGATACGGTTTCAGTAAAGAGACATTTCAACAAGCCTTTTAAGATTAGCTTATCGCACCTCTCTGCTAAAGTAACGGTGCTAAAGCCCTGACAAATATTACAAGCTATGTCCGAGTGAGGGGCATCCAAACAGTACACACAAGAAAGATGCCCATCAGAATTGGGAATCTTTCTGTCACAGTCCTGACACTGCTTGAATCTGGATGTCCCTTTTTGTTTCTCTGCCATATAAAAAAAACAGTTTGGTGACAGACACACACACATGCACAAAAAGAGAGGAAAGGAAAGAAATTCGTTTTTTTTTTTTTTTTTTTTTAAACAGATATACCAACAATAATATAGAAAAAAATACCCAAATGTGTAAAAGGAGGAAAAGGGGAAGAGGTTATCAACAATGGTATCTAAGACTACCAACGGTAATAAGGAAAGGGAGGAGGCATGTTACCAATGATGGTAATAAGAGTTACAGTAAGGTAAACAGGGGGTGGGTAGAAATAGTCAGAAAGCAGTCACATACTCAAAAACAAGGTAGAAAAACTATCCAGTAAAGGAAATAGAGAGTTTTAATCAAAAATTATTAGAAACAACAATGAAAATAGAAATTTTAAAGCACTTAGCTGAGAGCATCAGCTGATGTGTCCAATTTTCTATGAGGCAAACAAGATCTGTGGTAATGGGAAGAGAGACATTGTGGGTAGAGCCTTTGCTCGAGAGTTTTTGGCTGGCGTAAGCTATGCATAACGGCCGAGTCAGTTCCGAGAGGTTGGCACCAAACCCATCAGTCAAGAATGAATAAAGACTGACAACATCAGATCCAAAGTTTTTTTTTTTTAAATAATAGAAAAGGGGAAAGGATGAAAATGACCAACAATGGTAATTAAGGATGTACTAAAATATACCAACGATGGCATTATGAACTGCACTAGTAAGGGTTAAAGGGAGGAAGCACTATAAAGATATAAGTTTTATAAAGAAAATAAGTTTATAAAAGTATAAAATTAAATAGTTATAATAAAAGATTTCAACTCATACATAAAGAAGTCACTAAGGCAGTAAACAAGATCTGAGGTATGATCACTAGGGCATTATGGGTAAGGGAGGAGCTTGAGAGTTTCAGTGTTCCATGGGCTGGAAAGAGTGGCCGAGTCAGATATGAGGGTCAGATCCGAACCCAACAGTTGAGGAATGAATGAAAATGACAACATAAGATTCTGAGTTGCCTGTAAATGTCTGGAGAATGAAATATCCTTTCCTCCATTGGAGGGGAGATGAATAGCCTGACTGAGAGACAGCTTATTCACTATGCTAGGCATGAAGGACGAGTTAGCCTTAAGAGTCACCCTGTCTTTGTGAAAAATAAGAAAGGGGAGAATGACCATGAAAGCTTCCAACTCAAAAATTCTCCTGAGATGATCAAGAGGAATATGGTTTTCCAAGTAGAACATTTCAAAAAAGCAGAAGAAGCTCTCTCAAAGGGAGGCAGAGTAAGTTTTTCTAGCACAAAATTAAGATCCCAAGGGGTAAAGATGGGTTTCCTTGGGAGGGTAAAAGTGCAGAAAATCACTGGCCTTGTCATAAGTCGGGGGCTAAGAGGGAGGCAAGCATTAATAGTGGATAAATGAGCTTTTATGGAACAGTAGGCCAAGCCTGACTGAAGAAGTTCACAGAGGAATTGCAGAACCACAAGGACTTGTGCTAAGAGAGGATTCAACTCTGTTTGCAGCACCAGAAAGAAAACCACTTCCACTTTGTAGTGTAAGATTTTCTAGTAGTGGGTCACCTAGCCTCTTGGAGGACTTGTACAACCTTTTCAGAGAAAATATGCCTTTGAGAGATTAAAATCCTGTCATCCATCAGGATAAGAGATGGAAAATTTGGGAGGAGCAGCAATCCATTTTCCTGAGTTATCAGGTCCAGCTATAGAGGTATTCTCCTGTAATTTCCCTTTGGTAGGTGAAAAGCCGAGGGTACCAATGTTAACTCTGCAAAATGGAGCCAGAAGGAGTTTGGGTGTCTCTCTTTGTGCCTTGAGAAGGATCTTTGAAAGAAGAGAAAGAGGTGAAAGGTACAGAGGAACTTCCCTGTCCACAGGAAAGAGAAGGCATCTGTCCTCCAGGCTGTGAGACAAGGGTCCCTGGTACTGAACAGGGGGAGATGGTGGTTGCTTGATAAAGCAAGGAGGTCTATCTGAGGGGTGCCTCACTGAAGTGTGATGTTATGGAAAACCTCTCTGTTCAAAGTCCACTCATGGGGTCCTCCAGGGAGTGAATTAAACAGTCTGTTAGGATGTTGTCCTGAGAAGGGATGTACATGGCTGTGATCATGATGTTCATTTGTGTTGTTAAATTCCATGCCTCCTGTGTCAACCTACATATTTGGTAAGACCTGGTGCCTCCCTACATGTCTATGTAACACACGACTGTGGTGTTGTCTGTACACATCTGGAGAGATCATGGTTTCCAAATGTGGGTGAAAATCTTTAGGACTTGTAGAAGAGCCCTCATTTCTTTTAGGTTGATGTATTCTTTCAGGAACTGGGATTGCCATTTCCCCTGCACTCAGAGAGATCCTGTCTAGACCCCCCACACCTCATCTTAGGTATCCGTGTGGGCATGTTGAGAGAAAGAGGAGGTGAGAAAACTAATCTTGAGTTGAGGATGACCTGCCGCTTCTACCAAGTTGGCTCTTTCTTGATACAAGGCAGGAGGGGAATCAGATTGTCTAAGGGATGGTAGTACAAGAGCCACACAGATTTCAGATACCACTAAATTTTCCTCATGTGAAATCTAACTAAGGGAAGCATAGGAATGGAGGGTGACATGAATCCCAGGATCCTTAGCATCTTCATTGCAGAGCAATGAGATGCGGAAGAAAGATCTTGGAAGTATTTGGACAGAGAACCTTTTTTTGGGGAAGGAAGGCATTGAGTTTCTTTGTGTCCAGTCTGCATCCAAGAAACACCACATCCTGTAAGGGACCGTGTATGATTTTTCTGTGGTTTATGGTAAAACCCAAATCTGTCAGAAGGTGACAGGTGAATTGAAGATGCTGAAGAAGGATTTCTGAAGAAGGAGCCTGGATCAGAAGGTCATCCAGTTTGGGAAAAATTTGAATTCCTTGAAAGCAACAGAAGACTTCTACAAATGCTAGGCACTTTGTGGACACTCTTGGGGCAGTGGAAAGACCAAAAGGCAGAGGAGTAAACTGAAAATGCAAGCATCCAGAGAAAAACCTGAGGAATCTCCTGATGAAGGATGGATGGTGATGTGTAGGTAGGCATCCTTTAGGTCTAATGACACTAAGAAAGCCTGTAGTAGAATGAAAGGAAGAAGCATCTGAAAGGAGATTATTTTGAAAGAGGGAACCTTCACATATCTGTTCAGGGTCGACAGGTCTAGAATGGATCTCCACTGCCCTTCTTTTCTTGGTACTAGAAAAATCCTAGAATAAAACCCTTGCTTGATGGTCCACTGATTCAAGAGGTCTTGAATACCTGGGGTCAGAATGGAAAATTTGGTTTTGTGGATGTGTAGGCATGGCTTTCAAAGGGGGGGGGATGATTTCCCAACAAATGGCATAGCCATCTCTGATGACGGACAGGACCCATTTGTCTGTGGTAATATTTTTATATCTGGCCAGGGAAAGCAACAGTCTTTGGGTAAGAGGGGAAGTGGGGCTGGGGAGAGGAGGAAGGGTTCTGCAGAGGTAGTTACAGAATACTGCCATCAAATGGTGGCCTCCCAACTGGAGTTTCCTTTGTTTTGTTTCACAGTATTTTTCCTAAGAGGTTTTCCTTGTTTCTGAAATACTCAAAGATCCCTTCTGATGAAGAAAGTAGACTTGGCTGGGTAGTTCCTATGGTATCTAGGAAATGAGGAGTGTAGGATCTGCCTGCAGTCTTTTATGATTTTACCTTGGTCTTGGAGAGCTTTGAACACACTGGCTGCATGACAGCCAAATAGTAAATCTTTTCCAAAGGTGATTCCAGAATTTTAGACTTGAAATCCTCGGGCACAGGTTTATTGTGAAGCCATGTGTATCTGCAGGTAACAGATCCAGTGGCAGCTGCCCTAGAAGAAGAATCATGACTGCACTTAATTCTGTGTCTGGAAATTTGAGTGGCCTGTGAAAGTTAGCTCTGCAGCTGCAACCTACAGTCTGTAGTTGAAGGATCCAAGATAACTTTGTTCAAGGGAGCCAGAACAGAGATCAAAAACTTGGTAATTTGAGTCTGGTAAATAACTGTCCTAAAAGCAATGGTAGCAGATGTACAAACCTTCTTCCCCATCTATCCAGAGCCCTACTATTTTTGTCTGTAGGTAGTATATTAGCAAAGGGCAGCAGATTAGAGGATTTATCTGAAGATAGAGAAACCGCTGAAGGGTCTGCCACTGGGTTCTTGTATAGATATTTAACGTAATCAGGGATCTTGTAAAACGTCTCTGGTCTTTTGGGAGTTGAGGATCAGGTGCAGAACAGGTGAACCGAAAAGTGTCCTGGAAAGCCTCAAGGAGAGGATTGGAGAAGAGGCAGGGGTACCCATCTCCAAAAGGAAGTAACACCTAATCTGGACATCAGAGATCTGAGTAGATTGCCAATCAATGTTTCATCATGTTCTGTATTGTCTCATCAAAGGAAGCTTCCTCAGTAGGTGAATCAGGTGAGAGGGAGTCCCCTTCATCGGAGGACACTTGTTATGGGGAATGCATCTGAGGGGAATAGTTCAGAGAATGGTTTGAGTCATCATCCTTCTCTTCATCACAAGAGGATGAAACCAGGGTGGGTTTTATAGGAGTAGCCTGTGGTAGATGAGACCCAAAGGAGTGACATTTAAGGATGTAATTGCTTTAAACAAACCTTGTGAAAAGTCCATCCACTCTTTCTCCCTAGTAGCTGGAGGAGAGGCCACATGCTTAGCCTTCTGTTTTTTCTTCCTAGGTATGATGTCCACCTGGCTGAGGAATGGAAGTTCAGAACCCTGTATGATCTCTATTAAACAGTCTTGCATCTCTTCCCTAACTAAAATTTGTTGGATGTTGTGTGGTCCTTCTGAAATAACTAGGCACAGTTCCTTGAATGTATTGGCAGTCTGCAAGCCTTCAGGAGTCATACCAGCCTCCAATGGGGTCTCAGTAGTGGGTAGCTGAGCAGACGTCTGATATGCTGCAGGTTCTGTGATCTCAGGTATGTTGGCGTCAGAAATGTTGGACTGCTGAACCATTTGAGGCCTCTTAAACTTTTTTTTTTTTAGTGGAAGAGAGATCCGAGGATGTGGAATCAGCCTTCTTGTTTGTGTTACTAAGTTGCATGTTTTCTGTATTTGTATGTGGAGCTTTTCTCCCCAGGTCTAAGCTGAAAACAGGCAATGACTGCCCAGTTGAACTTTCTCAGTAAACAAGTATAAAATAAAAATAAATAAATAAAAATTCCTGGACTGGGCCAGGAGTTTAAGACATTGGGTCTCAAAGAAAGTGTTAAGAGTAGAGAGCCTAGACCTAAGGGTTTTTGGAATGAATGATTGGCAAACAGAGCAGGGTCTGCGATCATGTTCTGGGCCTAGGCAAAAAAGACACTTGATATGCAAGTGCTTGTATGGAATCAGCCTATGGCACTCGCACTTGCTCCTCCTAGCTGACATCTACAACTTTCAAACAACAAAACATAAGATAAATTAAGATAAACATACGATAAATTAAAAATATAAGATTAGGATGGCGCAGTGGTGCAACTGTTGCATTGTCACCTCACAGTAAGAGGTTCTCCGGTTTGATTCTCGGATGGGATGCCTTCTGTGCTGAGTCTGCAAGTCCTCCCTGCATTTGTGTGGGTTTCTCTGGGTACTCCGGTTTCCTCTCACATTACAAAGACATGTGTCTGCAACTTTTCTCCCCGGGCCTCTGCTGAAAACTGGATTTGTTCCAAATTGGACTTTCCTGGTAAACAAACGTTAGATAAAATAAATAAAATAAAATAAATAAAAAGGAAGGTTCCCCAGTGGGCACTTATCTGGATGAAATGAACAAAGTAAAAGTATCAATGACTAAATAGCGAACAGTCGACAGAAGCATGATCTGCATTTGTGCTGGTGGTGAGACAGTCTGAGAATCCAAAATCATATGTCTGCCTTTATATCCTCATACATATGAGCTGAGGTTATACATCAGACGTATGACCTAGGGAAGATAAAGCTTTGGTAGCGCATCTGGATGTCAGCAGTAACAACACATTGGTCAGGAATACTGCAACAATAATGTCACTCAGGATATCTGCTATTTCTTTATTATCTTCCTGGACACACTGCTGATCACAAGTTAATGCAAGCACAAGTATGCTTTTTTAATTAGGTGATTATATTCTCCTGATGGGATATGTGCATAATAACTAAACATATGACATTGTGAGAAAAGTTATTTACTTTTATCCTTCTGTAACCTGGGTTGGGTATGCTTTTAGCCACAATTTTGGTAAATATGAGCATGTTTCTAGAAATGGCTAATTATATACTATGGCTGGGACAATTATGCAATGGACAATATTTCACAATGTGAAACTTAATTTTTTTACACTTGATACGTCATCGAAGTACTATTTTTCATTGTTCTTGTGAATGAGGCATCTAAGCTAGGTGGAGTGTACATCCAATGACTGAACATGTGATAATGTGACAAACATTATTTTTAATAACTTATTACTATACTGCAATTTGAGTTAAATACACTAATGGTCATAGTTTTGGTGTGCTTGAGCATGGTTTTAGATATATGTCAGTTTATGTATTTCCCGAGGTATAAGTGATTCTCATAGATTTTATAACTGACCTCTGGTGTATCTCTGGTTGTTGTTCTTCCCAGAGGGAATATGCTACATTAAAATAATGAGGTAGAGACAGGAAGCAAATAAGATGAATCTGGATGTAGACCTCATGAAGAGAATATATCTTATCTGCATTATTGGGGGGAGTGTGTTTGTTAACGTTAACTGCCTCTTTTTTTTTGTGGGGGGGGATTTCTTATAAATCTGTATATGTGTAGCAGGGATATGTCAGACTGCTAGTCTAAATATGTGTGGAGGTATAGGTGAGGCACTTCAGATAAGTGGCGGTTTGAGTTGAGTAGATAAAGGGACTTCTCTGAACTACTGGTTAGACTGGATAGGAAAAATATTGTAAAGAAATGGAGTGATATCTATAGTAAACCAAGTTATCATAAGGATGGGGAGGAGGGAGCATCTGTCCATGAACGAAAGCAACAGACACAGTTATGGTTGACAGAAGGCATGTGAGCAGCGATATTGGAAAGAGAAAAGATCTCCAGCCTACGAAGAACATTTGTATATAGTTTATGAAGTGAAATGAGAGGGGATGTTTATGAAGTGTAATGACGGTGAGGAAGGTAAGATGTGTTTATGTATATGTTTATGTTTGACTTTATATTCTGGTTGTGTTGAAAGTTTTATTGAGAAGTGGTTGTGCATGAAAGAGAAAACAATGTTCATACAATAAAAGTGGCAGAGACAAGGGCTTTTAACAGAGTGAATGCATATAATGATAGGAATGGGGGTGTAGACATGGGGAACTAAAGTGAAGAACGTTGTTAGCATTGTTAAGTAGTTACAGTGGGTCAATGATGTGCAAAAGTGAAAGAGTGGAACACTGAGTACTATCTATGGATGGGTGTCTGGAATGTCATTGGTTTGATAAACCTGGTGGAGACAGACATGCAGTTTTATTGCATGCCAAGATATCCAGAGTGGTGCTGTTAGCACTGATAGAGATGAATCTAGAGATGCTGGAGAACCAGAAATTAAATAAAGGAAGCTAGACAGTTATAGTAGAGGATACAAGGAATGAAAAGGGGAAGGCTAACTGCAGTTACTGAGGAAGGATCTTGTGGTTAAGGTGGAAGAAAAGTTGATGAATATGAAAGGGTGTGTAGCAGGTTTTAGAGGATGGATTCAAAGGAGAAAAGCTACAGTGATTGCAGGTTATCTCCCCTGAAAGCATCAGCTGTAGTATTTAGGGCTGTTATAACCAGAATAGCTTAATTTCCAGATGGGTTAATCCTAGTGCTTGGGAACTGGAGCATTAGTACAAGAAGGAGTGATGTAAGTGGGAGACCCCACTTAAAAAGAGTAACTAAACAAAGAAGATTCTTAGCAAGATCTATGGACTCAATGGGGCTACTTGAAGTATGGAACCATGGGTCTAAGGTGAAAATGATAGGACTCACTTTCTATTCTCGGAGACATTATGTGTGGTCAAGAGAACATAGGGTTTATATCAGAATTGAAAATATGGTAGTGCAGGTCTAATTCTACACTTTAATGATTTCAGACAATGGGTAAATTTGAGTGGAGCTGAAGATGGGGAAACAAAATTAATTAATGAAACACTGGAGACACAAAATTAAAAATAAGCAAATAAATAAAATACAAATGATAAGAAATAGGTTGAAGTGATGGTAAGTGAAACCATGTGTTTAGAAGAGAAATGGAGTGAGGAAAGTTGGGATAGGTGTAACACGAGAGTGTGGGATAGAGTGGAGCAGAACATGAAGCAAAAAGAAAGGGCTAGAAGGGAGAAAAGACTGTGGTTAATTTAGGAACTTGAAAAATTGCATTATAAGAGAGGAAGGTTTGAGGAGGAAGACACAGAGAGAAAGAAGGATATTAAGAGGTAGCTGCAGGAAGGTTTGGACAGGAGGCTGGCACTGAGAAGAATATGTTCAGTGTAGATTTATTTAAGTGCTATACCCAGGGCAGCTACGGTACTGGTCATATGACTGTGGAAGGAGGAAGCTGGGAGAAAGGTATACAAATTGAAGAGGGGGGATACTGAAGAAGAGCTGACATTGCTGTCAGATATACTGGAAGGGTCCCAGAGCTTCTATAGAGTTATACTCTAAGAAACAGAGCAAACTAGAGGAACAGCATGGTAAAGACACTTGTTGGAGGTACTCTGATCTCCCACGGTTGTCAGAGGATTACAGCAAAGAGTTGGCAGGTAGGGTGCCAAGAGAAAAAGTAGAGGAGATGTCGAAAAAGCTGCAGAATAACAAGTCCCCAGGAAAGGAAGGATCCTGATTGAGGTTTGGAAGCTGGTGAAAGAGGTTTATATTGTTTTGCTGAGCTTTTCTGAAATATATGCTACAGAGGAATCAGCCATCAGATTCTTGGAAGGATGCTAATGTAACAGTGATCAAAAACCAAGCTCAACCCATGACGTTCAAACAAATGTAACAATAAAAATACACCTACATAAACCTTTGCAGAATGTTTGTTTAATGAAATTCACAAAACAGTCGAGTACTTGCATCTACTCAAACAGACTTCATCAGTCTGGAATCATTTCTCCCCTGATGCACCCAATATCTTGATTGTATTTGCAACTACTTCATCTCAGCCTGACACTTTCCCCTGACAATATTCTTTACTGCACTTTGTATTTTCTGCAGGGTAGGCTCTCCTTCCTCTTTCATTGTAGGCTGTGCATGTGGTAGTATAGCTTTTGTAGGGTGTTCTTAACTTTAAAGTGTCTTGAAGCACTCGTTTCATCTTCACTTGATGTCTTTTGGACTGTTGAGCAGACTATTGTTGGCATCCCTTATAAATGGCATCTGACCCATTTTCTTTATCTTTCTGTCACTGCTTTGCAACATAATAGAGCTTCTTTGTTCCAGCTACTGAGTCACTTTCCAGAAGCCTACAGAGTTTATCTGATGCATTGTTCTTTGCCATTGGACCACTCTCATAGCATCTTTGGTAGTAAAGCAATACTCCCACTTAGCCTGATGTGTCTTTTCTATCTCTCACTTCTTCTATCTTTTCATAACTTCCTGGACTACTACATTCCACCACCAGCATTCTTAAGTATCAGTTTCTTTACCTGGCTCGACCTCATATCTATTTCTATCACATTCACAAATTCTGTTTTGAGATACTGCCATTCTTCTTTGACTCCACTTACTTCCTCTTCTTCCTTTAGACTCTATTGGCCTTAGAGCCTTCTCTGACCACTGCTTGCTGCTGATTGTGGAGATCACTAGTTTATCCTGGGGCCAGCTCTTTCACTAGGGATCACTCTATGATCTCTTGAGAGAACTCAATGCCCATTCCTTAATAATAGGAAGTCTACCTGAGGCAGATGATGCAGAATTTACTCCTAAATGAGAAATGGAAAAATGGTGAGCAGAAGTACTTTCATACATTGTGAAGTGAAAAAAAATGTCTGAGACAAATACTTCAAGACACTTGGAATTGGAGGCATGAATGGATCAATGCCACTAGCCATGTCCCAGGCAGAGATGTGGGTCCATTTAGTGTGATATATTTTATTAGTATACGTTTCAAACCAGAATTTATGATCTTGACCACCCTGTGTGGGTTTACAAATTCCCTAGTCATCTCTGGAACTAGAGAAGCCACACAGTAAATTTCATGGAGTGAAGATCCAAGTGAGGCTTGCTGGATGGGTGAGACAGGAGGCTGTAGGTTGGTTTCAGGAGGAGAGGGCTATCCAAGAGATGATGTTAAAGCAGGAAATACTAGACTTATCTTTGCCAAAGTGGGGTTATTAGAATGACCCTGGCTTCAAATTCTTATGAAATATCAAGTATGAAGTACCATGAAAATTGTGGATACCATGAATTCCAGCATTTAAAAGCAAAGTGCTGCAGACACCATATTGCTGTGCATTATCTGAAGAAATGTGACTTTGATGAGATGAATATTATCCAAAGGAAGGTAAGCTCAGCAGGTCACAATGTTCAGAGTTTAGCCTATGAGAGCTATCAAATAAATGCAGAGCAACTGAGTTGATGAGACTTAGTGTTATACTCAAGGGTCAGAAAAGCTTCAGTAGCAAGTCCTGGGAGGCAACCATAATATCTACTAATGTGGCTGCAAGGAGTCGGTTGTCCAGATAAGGGATGAAACTGGTATCTTGGAGTCAGACATCTGCCATGGCTACATACACTTGCTGAACATCCTAAGGGCTGTTTAGAGACCAGATGAAAATGTCCTGACCTGAAAATGACTGGTACTTGTTATGAAGTCTAGTAACCTCATAAACTCTTTGGCAATCTTGATGCATAGCAATCACAACAAGATTGCCAAGGAGTTGCTCCCAAATATGCAACAAAGTCTAGAAGATTTAGGATTTTAGCTTGGAAATGCTTGCATTGGTATTTTTATACCCCAAGCAAACTTCAAAGAATTTTTCCTCGTGTAGATGGCAAATGTTAGAGATGTGATGGGGAAGAAAGAGGTAACTGGAAGCATATGTTTTGGGAGTGTAATGAGTTGGCAGAAATTAAAAATTTTCTACAGAGTACTTTGTCAGAAATATTGGGTTGGCAAATGGGTGTAACTAAGGGAAATATTTTTTTTTTTTAGATGGGATACATGATCTGAATTGTCTAGACATAATATGGCCTTGTTAAGTTTGTGGTAACTGCCAAAAAAAAAGTTACTAGAAAATGAAAATGAAAGTCTTAACCAACTAAATTTTTTGGCTAGGCTTGTATGGGCCCTAGGTCCGATAGCCTAGTACCTACCTATGAACCTATGTACCTGAAGTAGTGAATATTGTAACCGCGATAAAAAACTACAAGTGGGATCTTTAGAAAAGGGCAGCAGCAAACTACACAGAAAAAAATGGAAAGTTTGGGAACAGTACATGCAGAATAATGTTTTGGAGGAGGACTGATGTTTAAAGAAAGGCAGGAATTGCTCAATTTATGTAATGTTAGATTGATAATTGGATGAATGTATATAGGATCATATGATCATAGGAGGTTACTAGGCTATTGGCCCTAAGGCCTCTACAAGCCTAGCCATGTTAAACCCTTGTTCCCTTACAGACCAAGATAGATAGTCTATGCTTGCACAGGAATATAAGATCAGCACCAGCTGCCCCTATATAAGAGGGACATAGCTGAAACCCCCTGTGTAAATTTATGGTTTCCCTTCCAATTAATTGTCCAGGTTACGCTTAGATAGGGTTATTGAGATGCTCTGTTTTACATGAACTGGGAGTTTGTTTCAGAGGAGTGGCAACCTCTGGGAGGCATATCTGTCTCTTCAGCATGTCCTGTTAATATCACAGGCTAGGTTAAGATCCCCAGAGCAAGTGAATCTTGTCCCATTGGATTTGCGGATGTGCAGCAGCTTCATCAAGGCAGAGTCTGAGACTGATCTGTAGGCCAGACACAAGTCGCATCTAAGCAGTTTATATGATACTGAGTAAAGTGATAGGGCCTTCAGTCTGTCCATGCAGGTCATGTGTTATAGGTCCTGAATTTTCTTTGTGAGAAACCTCGGAAGTCTCTCCAGCTGCTGCAGATACCTGGTGAGGTACATATAGAAAGGAGCACTGTACTCTATTATTGGTCTGCTGAGAAACAAGTACAGGGAAGTTATAACCCAGCTTTGCATGCTATACCCTTGCTTATGAGGTGTGCAACACAGAAGGCCTTCCTTACTACTGGGACACCTAATGATCAAAATTAAGGCTGCTCTCAACTTGTGTTCCTAAATCTCTCACCACTGGGTTTGAACTTAGGGGGATATTATTAATGTTGTAATAAGCAGGGGTTTCTAATTCACCGAAGGGGATGATAATGCATTTTTTTACGTTTAGTTTAAGTCCATGGCTTTGACACTAATCATTTGTCTGTGTAAGCCCATTTAGTGGTATGTTGACATCTTTCGGAGATTCAATGATTGCACCCAGTTTGCAGTCATCAGCAAATCTGGTAAGCCATAGGCCATCTATTTTCACCTGGACCTCTGAAAAATAGATAACAAAGAGCAGGGGGCCTAGCACAGATCCCTGTGGAACACTACTGGTAACAGGTCTGCTAGTAGAGTTGGCAGCACAATTCTGAATGTGTGTTTTCTGTTTGTGAGCCAATTGTCAACCCATCTAGTGATCTAAGTGTTAATCCCCAACTGGGTGAGTTTCTCAGTGATGCCTGAGTTAGGGATTGTGTCAAAGAAGTGAGCAAAGCAGCACGCTTCAAAGCAAAGCACAAATCCAAAAAGAAACAATGGCAGAATAGCACAAAAAGAAGTTTAATCCACGAAGTAAAATCCACAGGATAAAATCCAATAAAACACACGAAAACAAGCTGTAATTAAGCTGTTATATAACCACAAGTGAGCGCTTTCATCTCCAAAGGGAGATTTCTTCAGACTAATGGTTACAACACACTGCTTCATGTAAATACTCTTAGCAATTACTAAGCTGCTTCAATTAAGCAATCCAATTGAAAGTTATCAGTTTAAAATGTGTATGAACTACAATATTATTAAACTGTTTATGTATACCTAAAAACTAACCTAATGTTTAAAACCCTTCCTTTTTAAATACATAATGAATTCCTCTCTATGATTTAACCCTGGCGGAAAACACACATTTAATCTCACTTGCCAGCAGTATTCAAGCCACCCCAATTCTTCTTCAATATTTATCTTTGTAACACTGGGATGGATAAAATCTATAACTAAACATTTGAAATTAGTCTTACATTTACTTTCTAAATAATGTTTTGCCAAAGCATTTTTGACATCTCCTTTGCCTATGGCATATTGATGTTCATAAATTCTTTTATACAATTCCCTTCCTGTTCTACCTACATAAAATGAGTTACAATCTACACATATTATTAAATAGACAACATTTTTAGACTTACAAGTAAATCTGCCTGGAACATATATCTTAGTTTTGCCCACAAAAATCTCATGCCTATCTGTATATAAATAACTACAATAATTACAATTAAAACATTTATACATTCCTTTTCTTTCTTCTACTACTCTAATTTTATTTCATTTTCCTTGAAAAAAATCTGTAAAAGTTTTTGCTCTTTTTTGCACAAATTTAGGTTTGTCACCTAACTTCTGTAATAAATTAATATTGGTTTTAAAAATTCCCCAATTTTTTCTTACTATATTTTTGATAACATAAGAATCAGTACTATTTTGTACTGCCAAAGCAGTGGTAAAATCTGCTGAAGATGTTCTATTCACCTTCTTTTTCTCATTTTTATTTCTATTTATAATTTCTTCTGTCATAACTTCCTTAATCATTTCTTGGGGATAACCTCTACTTAACATCCTTTCACAGAAGTTATCAGCTTCTAAATGAAAAATTTCATTATCATCTGTTAAATTGCTTATTGTATAAAAGAATCTATGAAATAAGTCATAAGTCATAAGTCGATCCTCGGCTCCGACTCGACCACTCTAAAAGCTCGAGAGCTAGTTCCACCGGCTCAAGGCTCCCCTATATCCCACAATGCTAGGCGATAACTCCTCATATCTTGTTTGAAAGCTAAGGCCAGCAAGAAAATTCCATAAGGAACAAGGAAAAATACTCCTCTAGGTCTGTCCTGGCTAGGGGGAAGGAGGGTGGGACGCAAGAAAGAAGGCGAGAAGAAGACAATTAACATGGAACGTTATGGTAGGTACATAACTTCTAAATGTTAAGTTGTCAATCTCGCCTTCATTCTTGCTGGATGGGACCGCATCCCTAGCACCTTGTCCCGGGTGGCCTATCGGAACAGACTCTTGAGTACAGTGGAACCAAAGTTGACTCGGTCTCTAGAGGCCAAGTCCAACTTATAATGAGAAATTAAGGTATGGGGAGAAGCCCAAGTAGCTGCAGAACAAATTGAATCAATAGGCAGCCTATCTTGGAAAGCTATGGAAGTGGCTAAAGCTCTAGTTGAATGAGCCCTGGGTTTGGATGGCAACTGTTGATGTCTTATCTCATACACTAGGGTAATCAACGAAGTAAGCCATCTAGAGAGAGACACTTTAGAAACTGGAAGGCCCATTCTTCCTTCTGCATAAGAAACAAACAGTTGGTCAGATTTCCTGAATTGTTTGGTCCTGTCTAAATAGTACCTAAGTTGGCGATGAACATCTAAACAGTGTAACTTTTGTTCTGACCTGTTAGAATAATTTGGGAAGAAAACAGGAAGCTCAATGGTTTGATTCAAATTTGCCAGTGAAGCTACCTTGGGCAAAAAAGACGGGTTAGTACGTAAGGACACCCTATCCTTATGAAAAACAAGATAAGGGGGTCGACAACACAGAGCATGGAGTTCAGAGACTCTTCTAGCTGAAGTGATAGCTACTAAAGAGTGTTTTCCAAGAAAGTAACTTTATTGAACATGAAGCCGCAGGTTCAAAGGGGAAAGAATTAAGGACGTCAGAACCAAGTTGAGATCCCATTGGGGAGGAGGATCTCTGATGGGTGGTTTGAGGAGAAAAACTCCCTTTAAAAAGGCTTTGCAGAGTTTGTGAGACATAATGGAGGACTCTGAGACTCCAACATGAAAGTTCGAAATTGCTGCCAACTGAACTCTAATGGTAGATGGAGACGAACCTGAATGGAAAAGTTCGGCTAGAAAGTCTAGAACTGATTGAATGGAAGCAGTGAAAGGATCTATATTCTTTGACTGCACCCAATAGGAAAAATGTTTCCACTTGTTATGATAAATTTTCCGAGTGGAAGATTTATGAGAGGCTATCAAGATATCTCTAACTGAGTGAGATATCAGAGGAAGCCTGGCTAAAGTTGGAATTGGAGGAACCATGCTGTGAGGTTCAGAGAAGGAAGGGAGTGGTGCAACTGACCCGATAGATGGGTCAAGAGGTCTGGAACTGGGTCCAGATGCCAAGGTTGCTCCAACAGATAACGGTGGAGAAATGGGAACCAAACCTGTTGAGGCCAGTAAGGGGCAATGAGGATCATGGAAGCTTCCTGAGCAATGGCTTTCTGTATCAGCTGAGATATCAGTGGGAAGGGAGGAAAAGCATACAGAAGTCCCCGGGGCCAAACGTGCACTAAAGCGTCTCTGCTGGGGTGGCCTGGTTGGGGAAAGAGGGCAAAAAAATCGTTGCACTTGCTGTTTTGGGGAGTAGCGAAAAGGTCGCAGCAAGGCCGGCCCCACTTTCGAAAAACTTTCTCCAGCACTGAATTCTTCAGAGACCACTCGTGAGGCATGAGAATAGCTCTGCTCAATTTGTCTGCAATCACACTGGACTTCACGGGGATGTGCGTTGCTAACAGTAATCGCTGAGAAGAAATCGCCCATTGCCACAGTCTGAGAGCCTCTCGACATAGGGGGTAAGATCTGGTTCCGCCTTGTTTGTTGATGTACCACACTACAGACATGTTGTCTGTCTGAATTGCTATAGTTCCCTTGGGAAGAGAGTCTTGTAAAGCTTGCAACGCTAGAAGCACTGCTCTCATCTCTAGGACGTTTATGTGCAAGTGGCACTCGAATGGTTGCCACATGCCCTGGACTGTCCTGCCCTGGTAATGCCCCCCCCCACCCGATCAGGGAGGCGTCTGTTGTCACTGTAGCAACTGGAGGGGGAGGGATGAAAGGTCTCCCTAGGAGGAGCTGGGGAGATGTGATCCACCAAGAGAGGTGATTCTTGCACGACTGAGTTATCCGAATAGGATGGGACATTGGAAGCCTTTGGTAAGACCATTGTGTGAAAAGCATCCATTGTAAAATTCTCATATGGAAGTGAGCTAATGGTAGAAGGGGGATGGCCGCCGCCATAATTCCTAAGACTTTCAGGATCAGTCTGGCTTTGACTTTGTTGCTCTGCAAGACAAGAGGGACCTGCCTGTGTATGTCTGCTATTCTCTGCTCTGTGAGTCTGGCTGACATATTGACTGTGTCTAGATTTGCACCTATGAAGGTAATAACATGACAAGGCGACAAGACAGACTTTTCGTAGTTTATTGAAATGCCTAGTGCCTGACATGTGTGAAAGGTGTAGTCTCTGGTGAGAAGTAAAAGATGCTTGGTGGGGGCTGTAAGGAGCCAGTCGTCTAAATAAGGAAACACCTGGAATCCTTGTCGTCTCAGATGAGAGGCTACCACTGCCATGCATTTGGTAAACACTCGGGGGGCTGTAGTGAGACCAAAGGGCAGGGCTCTGAATTGAAAATGACTGGTTCCCAGCCTGAAGCGGAGAAACCTCCTGGAGCGTCGACTCATTCTGATGTGATAGTACGTGTCCTGGAGATCTATCGAGCACATCCAGTTGTCCCGCCCCAAAAGGGGTAGAATGGACTGCAGCGTGACCATCCGGAAATTTGTTTTCTTGACAAAGTTGTTCAAGTTGCTGAGATCCAGAATGGGTCTCCAGTCCCCTGTTTTCTTTGGAACCAAAAAGAATTTGGAGTAGATTCCGGATCCTGTTTGGTCTGCTGGAACTGGTTGAATGGCTCTTTTTGCGAGCAGCTTTGAAATTTCTAAAGCTGCTTGTTCCCTTTGACTGGGTGGAACGTCTGGAAGGGATTTTTTGGATTGCTTCGGAATGAAAAGGAAAGGGATTCTGTAGCCTTCGGAAATGATAGACTGTACCCACTTGTCTTGAGTTAGGGATAGCCAGGCTTCTGGGTACAGTGACAACCTTCCCCCGACTGCCTCTGAAGGTGGACAGTCGGGCAACACCTCAGGGATGCTGAAAGGGCTTGTTGGAAAAGGATTCTCGACTGCTCTGATTCTGTGGGCCCCCTCTGCCTCTAGAACGGCGTCTGCCATTATTGTTCCCCCCTCTGCCTCTAGAGGGGAATCGACTCTGTGCGTCCGGCAAATCTCCTTGAGACTGTTTGCGGAACCACATCTTTCCCCCCTTCTGGCCTTTGGGGTAAGGTCTAGAAGGAGTAGAAAAACGGACTCCGATGGCAGAGAAAGTTTTGCCATCAGTCTCGCACCTAGTCAGGGTTTCCTTCACTTGAGGACCAAAGAGGGATGATCCATCAAAGGGGGAATTAGTGAAGGACGCCTTGAAAGGGTCCGCAAAGTTACATAGCCACATCCAGGCGTGCCTACGCAAGGCTACACCTGTACCTGCCGCTCTACTTGCTCCATCCGCCGCATATAAAAGGAGGCGCATGGAGGAGTTAGTTATAGAATTAAGGGTTGCCAGCTGAGAGTTCATCCTATCCTGAAAACCCACAGCTGTTGGGTCCTTCAACATTTCACTCGCTTCCTTGAGCAAATCCCTCTGAAGATGAGTGAAATGACACAGGTAATTCAGCGATCTCATAGTAAAGGTTGCTGATGAGAACATCCGCTTCCCGTACCTGTCCATCGACCTAAACTCTTTGTTAGGAGGGTGAACAGGCACCGAAGGATCAGCTAACTCCTTCTTGGTGGCCGCAGCCACCACCATAGCATCAACAGAGATGCCTTTGGTCAAAAATTCTTTGTCCTTGGGGGCCGTTATGAATTTTGATGGTCTCCTGGGGGTGGGTTCCACTGAATCAGGAGCCGCCCAAGCCTTCTTTGCCACCACTTGCATAAGGGGGTCAAAGGGAGGGGACACGGAAGGGCGAGAGCCAAACACCTCAAGATACACTGATTCATCCTCTGAAGGGTTGAGGGCTGGCCAATTCCCCCTCTGTTTTAAGATTTCAAGGATGTCTACAAAGGAGACATCTTCAGAGGGGGAATGAGGGGAACCTTCAGAATCCTCTAAATCAGTGTCAGAGGTGACAGACTCAGGGGAGTCAATGTGCTTCCTCTTGCACTGCCTCTTCCTAGGGGGCTCTCCTACAGGACCATGGGGGGAAGGGTAGAAGGAGCTGACTGTGGAGTTGAACCTGGTTCTAACACGCTCCTCATGACCTCGAAGGCACCCCTGTCAGGCAGAGCCGGAGGTCTCCATTCCGAAAAACTGAAAACCTCCCCCGGCACCGACAGTGATGGCTCCGAGGCCAATGTCGGAGCCAAACTCACCAGCACCGAAGCACCGAGAGGGAGAGCGGGGTCGGACAAGGGTCCGATGCCACTTGCCCCCTCGGAGCCGACGAGGGAAGTCCGGAGCCGAGATTCTTCCAAGGAAGACATCGGAGCAGACGACAGAACCAAAGACAAAGGTATCGGTTCCGACGCCACCACAGTCTCGGGTCCGAGCCGCCCCGGCTCCGAACTCAAAAGAGTCAGAGGAGGAACATTTTGAGTGATGGGAATCGTTCTCGACTGTTGAGTCGGACTTTGAAGCATCTGGGCTAGTGCCTCGGACTTAAGAAGTCGACTCACTACTCTCTGAAGGTCATGGTCCGATAACCTGGAAGACCTAGAAGAGTGGGATCTATGGCTCCGTTCAGACAGCAAAGGAGATGCTGGAGCCGAATGAACGGAGCCGATAGATGGAGAATGGGACCATTTTCTAGATGTCGGTTCCGACAACTTGATCAGAGCCGACTCAGCTATGTCTTCCTCGGCTCCAGCCGGAGCCAAGGACACCGTAGGGGCTTTTATTCGAGATTCATCGGCTCCGGCCAGAGCCGATGTTCGAATAGCCTTAGGACCTCCAGAAGACGGCTCAGAGGCTGGAGCCAAAGGTCTGGAAGGCTTTGAGGGTTTCCCCGATGATTGAGTCGAGGGACCCTCGGTCTTCGATAAACCCCTTAAAATGAGTTTATTTTTTCGCTCCTGCAGGACTCTAGGGCTGAAGCCATGGCAAACAGCACATGAGTCCTGCTGGTGCAAAGGTCCCAGGTAGTATACACAAGAAGTGTGACCGTCTGTCAGAGACATCTTCTAACAGCACGAGTCACACTTCTTAAAGCCTGAGACCTTTGATTCCTTAGACATATCTAAGGGGAAAGTGTAACCACACAACACACACACACACACACACACACCGATTACACTTAAAATAAAATTAAACTAACTTAAATTAAGTTAAAGATAATTATTAATAAAATCCCTACAAAACACAGTCACTCACTACTAGGAAGGGAGGGACTGGGCCTAAGGCCCGAGGGAAAATTTCTATAGTTTTTTTGGAAAAAGGGGGTGGAAATTAACAGGGAATGGATAGACTACTTTACAATAACTCTATATGAAAAAACTAACTTAAAATAAGGGGAAAAGGGCTAAGAAAACTAGTTTCTATACCAAAACTAACCTGAGCCGGTAAGAACGCACCTCGATCGCTGTAGCGGCAAACGAGATCTGAGGAGTTGCCGCCTAGCATTGTGGGATATAGGGGAGCCTCGAGCCGGTGGAACTAGCTCTCAAGCTTTTAGAGTGGCCGAGTCGGAGCCGAGGATCGGCTCCGAACCCATCCAGCAAGAATGAAGGCGAGATTGACAACTTAACATCATATGCTTCACGATCTTTTAAGAAACATTTAATATTGATGGCTTCATTTAACCCAGGAAAATGATCCGCCTGTAGTTTAATTTGCCATCTAGCCTCTCTTTGAGCCAAAAAATTCCTGTAATCACCCCCCCATTTTAAATTTATCTGACTGTATTTTAAACAAATTTCATGTTCAACTGTTAAAGTTAGGTTTAAATTTCATTCCCACTAGGCAAGCTGATGTAGTTGAAACCATCACTGATTTAAAGAAACTTACTAGGAAGTTAAATTTAAGATATAGTTTGAAAGATGTGAGAAAAAACAACAGCATGTTTTTTAAACCTTCTAACTTTCATCCAGCTTTAATTCATACTATTCAGGTGTTTGAAACAACATGTGAGAATGATATTAGAGCTTTGCTCAATAACAAGAGTCAATATTATTTTAATAACTTGAATGTCAACATGAGAAAAGCTATGAAAGAGTTAGTGACTTCTAGAGACATCAGAATAATGAAAAGTGATAAGGGAGGGCTCACTGTCTTGATGAATCAAAAGGATTATATTAATAAAATGGAATCTATGCTCAGTAATGTGAATGAATATAATATTGTTTCGACAAAAGACATAGAGAAAAGTTTCAGATATGTTAACAGCTTTTTGTATGAAAATTTGATGTGCAGTAATATGGATTCTGCAATGTACAATTTTTGTGAAGTAGAACATCCTAGAATAGGAGTGATGTTTGGCATTCCTAAGAGTCACAAAAGCCTAACGGGCCCTCCCTTCAGACCTATTATTTCTGCCCTGAATTATGTCACAGTGGGTATGTCAAAAATGATTGATGCAATGCTTAGTCCTATTGTTTGTAAAATGAAGTCATATTTGAGGGACTCTTGGGATTTTTTAGATAGTATTTGTTTTGTGAATGAAGCTCATTTATTCAGTCCAACACAGCACATTATGTTTACTCTAGATGTACTGTCTTTGTACACGTCCATATCCCACGACAAGGGGATAAAAGCAATTAGAGTATTTTTACAGCAATGTAGTAATACATCTAATGGAGACGTCAGTTTTTATTGTGATTCTATGGAAGTTATTTTAGAAAATATTTTTTTTATTTTTAATCATAGATTTTACAAGCAAGTTCAAGGAGTTGCGATGGGGACCCCAGCAGCCCCAGTTTTTGCCAACTTAGTTATGGGGTGGTGGGAACACACCATCTTGGACTCCTTGAAAACTGAATTCAAGGTCATTTATTACAAAAGATTTATAGATGATTTAATTTTTATTTTATATGGAAGGGTTCGAGAAATGCAATTATTTTGTAATAAGTTGAATAAGGTTTCTGACTTCTTGAAGTTTGTTGTGGGATGTTATGGAAATTCCATTAACTTTTTGGATGTAACTTTGACATGGAATGCATTGGGAGAAAACTTTACTAGCAGTATTTTTCGTAAAGAAACTTTCAAGAATAATTATTTACATGCAACTAGTCAACATATGAAATTCATGCTGAATAATATACCTAAAAGCCAATTCATACAAGCTAGCAGGATGACGAGTGTTGATGAGACATTTATTAATGAGCTTGAATTCATCATACAATTGTTTTTGGAGAGGGGGTACAGTGAGAGTTTGTTAAGGGAAGCAGCTGATGACATCTTTAAGCAACGTGCAACCTTGTATCCACCCATTTTGAAAAATAGGCCAACACTCCAAGTTAAGGAAACTGGAAAGTATACTGAAATTTTATGTTTCAGTATGAATATGAGTGTTGACAATATAGGTATACGTAATATTATAAACAATAATTGGAAGATCCTCGAAGGAAATGCTGATTTAATGGCAGCCATTAAGGGGGAACCGAAGTTTGTTTATAGGAATGAACATAGTCTGAAAGGAGCATTTGAAAAGGGGAGAGATAGAAGCACACGTAACATTAAGAAGGGGCATATCAACAGGGGTATGCACAAGTGTCATGACTGTTCTGTCTGTAGGTTTATTTTAGAAGGTCCCTACATTCAGCTTCCTCCCATACTTTATACCATAGGGGTCCCTGGTAGTTTTTGTTGCAAAACAAAAGGAGTTGTTCATATTGCAGTGTGTGACAAATGCTCATCATTTTATACTGGTATGACTACTAGAAAATTAAATGTTAGAATGAAGGAGCATATGTATAATATTATAAAAAAGGA
Organism: Protopterus annectens; assembly: GCF_019279795.1. NCBI lineage: Eukaryota > Metazoa > Chordata > Ceratodontiformes > Protopteridae > Protopterus > Protopterus annectens. The sequence goes on along the minus strand of NC_056735.1, from coordinate 1,380,467,817 downwards.
CAAAAAACAAATATTTTATAAACATAGTGTTGAATGTATTGGTTTTAAAAAAATTATTTTTGTTTTCTATCCTGGAACACTGTGAACCTGACATCGGGGGGGGGGGGTGATTACAGGAATTTATTGGCTCAAAGAGAGGCTAGATGGCAAATTAAACTACAGGCGGATCATTTTCCTGGGTTAAATGACGCCATCAATATTAAATGTTTCTTAAAAGATCGTGAAGCATATGTTTTATAATGTTTGTTATTGTAATGTACTCAATTATGCCTATTCTATAGTGCATAATGATGAATGAAAAGTTTGCGTTTTGTAAAGGGCTCTTTAATTATGTTTTTACACTATGTAATTGATTAATTTATTTTAATTGTGTACAGTATTTAAATGAATGCTTGATGTAACATTCCTTTTGGTTCTGAAGAAGTTTTTTACGAAAGCGTTGAATAAAGTGGAAGTTACGCTAGTCCGTGGTTTCGTATTTTCCAAGCCTTGAGCAGTTTTTTGATCTATTTAAATGGGAGTTCTTTGCCATTAGAAGAGTAAATAAAAGATATACAATTTGAAATCCAGTTTGATAACGTTATCTTGGAGACTGGCATACCTTTTCTTGATTCAGAAAAAGATACAAGCAATTGGGCTGAACTCCTGAACTCCTTGGTTCTATGTAGACAGAACCTTAACGGTCTGTGAACATCAAGTTGATGAAACTTATATTCCGCTTTGTTTGAATGATTAGGAAAAAAAGACTGGTAGTTCAATAGTTTGATTCATATTAGACTGAGAACAAACTTTGGGGATGAAGTACGGATTTGTACTAAGGGAAACTCTGTCTCTATGAAAAATCAAGTAAGGAGGTTTGACTGACAGTCCTTGTAACTCTGACACTCTTCTGGCAGATGTAATGGCTACTAGAAAAATGGTCTTCCATGAAAGGAACTTTAATTCACAGGTATGTGGGGGTTCAAAAGGTGGGGAAGTAAGTTTGGAGAGAACAAAATTTAGATCCCAGGGAGATACAGGTTCTTGAAAGGGAAGTCTTAGCAAGGTAGTGCCTTTCAAAAATTATGTACACAATCTGTGAGCCATAAGATTAGGTTTGTGTTGTCCCAAATGAAAATTGCAGATCGCTGCTAATTGAACTGTGATTGTAGGAGCAGCTGATCCCTGATGAAAAAGTTTGGTTAGGAATTCTAACACCAAGGGAATGCAGGCTGTATAAGGATCTATGTTGTTTTCTCGTGCCCAGATCGAAAATCTTTTCCATTTGCTAGTGTACAATTTTCTTGTAGAAGGCTTATGAGAAGACGTCAGGATATGTGTAACTACAGGTGAGAAATCATGAAGCCTGACTAGGGATGGAAGTGGAGCAGCCATGCTGTCAAGTTGAGGGTGTGGAGACAGGGGTGGATGGTGCCTGACATATGTGTCAGAAGATCTGGTACTGAGTCCAGAGTCCATGGATCATCCAGAAGGTAAGGCCCGAGAAAGGGGAACCAAATCTGACGAGGCCAGTAAGAAGTGATAAGAATCATTCTGATTCCCAAGGTCTTTGCTTTCTGGATCACTTTGGATATTAGCGGAAAGGGAGGGAAGGCATAAGGAAGTCCCGAGGGCCAATTGTGAACAAGTGCGTTTCTCGGTGTCTCCCCTGGGGGGGGTAAGGGAGAAGTAGCTGCTGCATTTGGTGTTCATTGGGCTGGCAAACAGATCACAGCAAGGCTGTCCCCATTTGCGGAAAATCTGTTCTGCAACTTTCTGATTCAGAGACCATTCATGAGGCATCAAGATTGCCCTGCTAAGCGTGTCGGCTATCACATTGGTTGTCTCCGGGATATGCACTGCAACTAGAAAGCGTTGGGAAGATATCGCCCACTGCCAAACACGAAGTGCCTCTCAACATAGAAGGTAGAATCTGGTTCCTCCTTGTTTGTTTATATGCCATAGCACTGACATACTGTCTGATTGGATTGCCATTGTCCCTAGAGGAAGAAAGTCATTAAGTACTTGCAATGCTAGTAGCACTGCTCTCATCTCTAGAACACTGATATACAAGTGATCCTTGTGTTCTTGCCATGTGCTTTGGACTGTCCTGCCTAGATAATGCCCCCCCCCATCTGAGAGGCATCCGTGGTCACAGTAGCAATGGGTTGGCAAGGAATGAATGGTGCCCCTATCATTAGTTGATTGGATTGGATCCACCAACAAAGGTCCTTTTTGCAAGATTCTGTTATCAAAATAAGATGAGACAGAGGCAGTTGTTGAAGAGACCACTGGGAAAAGAGTAGTCATTGAAGAATTCTCATATGTAGTCTGGCTAGTGGAGCTAGAGTTATAGTAGAGGCCATGGTTCCTAGAAGTTTGAGCACTGTCTTCGCTTTGACTTTATGTTGGGAAAGTAGGCTGTATATCTGTTGTCTTAGATTTTGTATTCTGCCTGCAGGAAGGTGAGCCAGCATTGCAACTGTGTCTATTTCTGTGCCTATAAAAGTCACATATTGAGAGGGCAACAAAGCAGACTTTTCCCACTTTATAGTAATCCCTAGCTGAGTGCAGACTTGGATGGTTGAATCCCTGGTTAGTAGAAGTAGGTGCCTGGTGGTGGCAGTCAGGACCCAGTCATCCAGGTACGGAAACACTTGGAATCCAAGACGTCTCAAGTCAGCTGTTACTACCGCCATGCATTTGGTGAACACCCTGGGGGCTGTGGTGAGACCAAAGGGCAGAGCACAAAACTGGTAATAACTGGCTCCCAGCCAGAAGCGTAAATGACTCCTCGATGCTCTGTCCATTTTTATGTGATAGTATGCATCTTGGAGGTCTATGGAGCACATCCAATTGTCTTTCCCTAACAGAACAAGTATAGTCTGCAGTGTTACCATTCGGAACTTGGAGTTCTTCACTGATTCCTTTAATTTGCTGAAATCCAAAATGGGCCTCCAGTCACCTGTTCATTTTGGCACTAAAATGAAGAATCTGGAGTAAATTCTGAATCCTATCTGGTCTGCGGGGATAGTTTGGATGACTCTCTTTTGAAGCAACTTTTGGACTTCTATAGTTGCTTGATCCCTGTGATTGGGTGGAACATCTGGGATTTTCTTGGTGGGATGAGGTGGAAAAGAGAAGGGTATGGAGTATCCTCTGGAAATTATTCTTTGTACCCACTTGTCTTGGGTGATGTTGTGCAGGCTTCTGGATACAAAGATAAGCAACCACCAACTGGCTCCAGAGAAGCACAGTCGGGCCCCACTTCAGGAGCGCTGATAGGGACATCCACAAAAGGAATCATGGCCACCCTGGTTTTGCAGACCCCCTCCCCCACCTCTAGGGCGATGTCTACCATTACTTCCTTCTCCTCTGCCTCTGATGGAGGAATCACCTTGAGCGTCTGGGAAAAATCTCTGAGATTTCTTGAACCACATTTTCCCACCTCTCTGACCTTTAGGGTATGGTCTAGAAGGGACAGAAAAATGTACTCCCATGGCAGAGAGAGCTTTCCCTTCCTGCTCGCACCTGGTGAGTGTATCTTTTACCTTTAGCCCAAACAGACAGGAACCGTTGGTAAATGTAGATTTGAAGGTTTCTGCAAAATTACATAAGCGCATCCAGGAGTGGCTCCTAAGGGAAACTCCTGAACCCACTGCCCTGCTTGCTCCATCTGCTGCATAAGATATCAGCCTCATGGAGGAATTAACAATGGAGTTTAAGGTAGACAACTGAGCAGTAACCTTCTGAGGGATTCCTTCAGCTAAGGTACCTTGGAGAGCATCTCCTAGCTCCTTTAGGCGATCTCTTTGAAGCCTAGTGAAATGGATGAGGTAATTCAGTGATCTGAATATAAAAGCCGCTGAAGAAAAGATACACTTCCCATATCTATCCATCGTTCGAGACTCCTTGTTCGGTGGATGGACGGATGAGGAAAGTTTCCTCTAGTTCCTTCTTTGTGGCTGCTGCCACCAACATGGCATGTACAGGCACACCTTAAGTCAAAAACTCTTTCTCTTTGGGGGCTGAAAGAAATTTGTTGGGCCTTCTGGGGACTGGTTCCACAGCATCAGGAGTTTCCCACACCTTTCAACTTACTAAATCTAAGAGCTCATCAAAAGGTGGAGACACCCAAGAGGCTGAAGGTTGAGACCCGAAAGCCTTCAGGTACACTGACTTCTCATCAGAAGGGGTGACAGTGGGACAGCCTCCTCTCTTTTTCAGGATCTCTAGGATATCTATGAAGGAGATCATCAGAGGACAACTTAGAGGACCCTTCTGACTCCTCGAGGTCAGTGTCAGAGGTGATGGACTCATTAGGGGAGTCTACATGCTTCCTCATGCAAGTTCTCTTCTGAGGAGGCTCCTCAGAAGGGTATTCTGGGGAGGTCTCGGAAGACTGGGGGCCACCCAATGGGGGCTCCTGAGGCTGCGAGTCTCTGCTGTCAAGAGAGAGAGATGGTGCTGAGACAGAGGTCGGAGCTTGAGAGGGAAGAGCATCAGTACCCTTGTGTAGACCTGAAGACCTAGACAGCATGCTCCTCATCATCTTGAAGGCAGATCTCTCCAGTTCTGAGGACACCCCCAGTTCCAAAGAAGCGGAAGTAGCCCTCGGCTCCAAAGCGATCAGCTCCGAGATAGATGTAAGATCCGAACTCAACCAAGCTGACGCACCGAGAGGTAGGCTCAGAACCGAGGAAGTTCGTGTCCAAGCATCCTTTTCGGGGCCGACTGGTGAGCTTTGGCACCTAGGCCGAAGGTGTCGGAGCGGAACTCGGCTCCAAGACAGACAAAAGACATTCTGGAACTGACGGTTCCACAACAAGTGGTGCCGATAGTTCTGGCTCTGAAGGACCAACATGGCACAGAGAAGGAACAGAACCAGGAAGTTTGGCCTTAGACGGCTCCGGAACCAATTGGGTCAGAGCCGGCAACACATTAGCTAGCGCCAACAACTTCAAGAGTCTAAGCACTATTCTCTCTACATCCTCTTCAGAAAGACTTTTGGATGATTTGGAAGACAAGGTAGGTGATCTAGATCTCTGCAAAATCATAGATCTGAGAGTTGGGGAGACTGGTAATTCTCTAGACCAGCTCCGAGGTAAGTGTTCAGTAGTCAGCTCCGAAAAACTTGGGGCCGATACTGGAGTGTCGATGTCGATAACCTCGACTGGCTCTGAGGACAGTGGAGCTGAAGAGGTAGAAGGTTTGTCCAATTTTGTAATTTTTTGTGGAGGTCAAAATAAAATAGTCAGTGTGGGAGAATGTCTCTGGGCCGACTTGACCTTCTCTTTTTTAGAAGAGGGAGACCTGGAATGTGACTATGAAGAGCTGGCTAAATCCTCCTCAAAGGAAGGCTTAAGGAGACCTTTCAGGATCAATTTGCTCTTCCTTTCCTGGAGAACCTGAGAACTAAAGGAGTGACAAAAGGAACATGTCTCCTGAAGATGTATGGCTCCGAGGCAATAAACACAATTACTATGTCCGTCAGTCAGGGACATTTTTTGAGAACATTTAAGACACTTTTTAAAACCCAAAGGTTTATGATCCTTTGATTCCTTAGACATATTGTCACAAAACACAATCACAGGAGGGAAAGCAGGAAGAGAGGACAAGGTCCTCTAACTTAAACGGGCCTAGCCCTGCAAAAAAGCACTGCACACAAGGAAAAAACAACAGAGGACTAGGTCCTCTAACTTAAACGGGCCTAGCCCTGCTCAAGAACAACACACAAAGATGAGCAAAAAACAGAGGACTATGTCCTCTAACTTTAATGGACCTAGCCATAAACAGAGGAGAAGCTACAATAAGAATTTGCAACAACAATTGCAATAATTCAACAAACACTCTAATAGTTCTAGCTAATAAGAGAAGAAACACTGCACACAGCTATTAATTTTATACTACTTATTCTAGTCAAAAACACAAGTTTAGAAAAGCTCCTAACCCAAACATGGAGCTAAGGCTAAGATATCTAAATATAGCAAAAAACTAGCACACCAAAGAAGGGATACCACTCAGAAGAAAAGGGGCCTGTGGACAACTTTGCAATTAAAAAAAAACATGCTAACTAATTTACTACGTTAATAACAACAATTAAGCTATTAATACTAAACTGCTAATATTATCAAAAATGATCACTATAGACAATAATAATGAAGAAAATCCAACTTAGCCACGGCCAAGAAAGAGAGCACTTTTGAACTCGTAGACACTGCAAACAAGATCTGGGTTTTTTTACTAGTGCACTATGGGATACCTACCTTGCCACAAGCCAACTGAGAGACTTTGAGCTTTGTAATCGGCTGAGTCAGAGCCGAGGATAGGCTCTGAACCCATATGTAAGAATGAAGGCCAGATAGGACTACAGAACATCATAATTTTTTCCTTCAGGTTCTTCAGTCTTTGCACAAGCAAGGGATCACAGAACCAATATCCATAGGTCAAAGGCCCCCATTCCAGAATGTTTCTGGTACCAAAAAAAGAAAGAAGACACTTGGAGATCAGTACTAGATATTTCATTTCTAAATCTGTATGTGAAAGGTCTAAAATGTTCACCTTACAGAATCTGTTTCCCCTCATTCCTCCCTTCAGCTACTTGGTAACTCTAGATCTAAAAGATGCTCATAACTACATTCCCAATGGCATAAACTTCAGCACATTTTAATGTTAAGAGAAAAAGCACATAAACAACAGCTAAAGCCTGGTAACGTATAAAAAAGTAAAATAAAACTAGAATAAATGATCCGGTCACCACAGCCAGCTTAGAAATTAAAAAAAAACTTTAATCAAAAACAAAAGAAATAAAAGAAATAAAAAAGATGAGTGCTTTCAGGCAAAAACCCTTCTTCAGATCCTAAAAGCACACAACAAAGCAACACTAAAAACACTAAAGAAACCACAAGGTATAGAGAATCAACCAATGGACACACAGTATCAATTAAACAATCTCTGTGCTCTGAGTGCTGACTTTAAAGGGATAGTGCCATTTAAACTAGGCAAACTGTTAGCTCTCAACTTAACAATCCATTTCATCTCAGCAAAATCAGTGCTCTGGACAATGTCCCCACCCCTCTTATTTCTTGCAATTAATTCTATTACCATAAACTTAAAGCTATGTCCTGGAAAATCCTTTATATGTCTAGCAAGTGCATTGGTTCCATTCTGTAGTTTAATGTTACTAAGGTATTTCAAATCTCGATCATTCAACAACATACTGGTTATGCCCACATGAAAACAAGAACACTCATCACATAAAGCAAGGTATAATAAGTCTTTGCTCCTACACCCTACACTTTGCATGTAACCTAAAATCAAAAACTTGTCCAGAGCATGGATGGCGAAAAAAACTTGTACAAGAACTACACACACAAACTTTGCATGACCTGCAAGGAAAGGTACCAAACTTCTTAGTCACAGAGGCAGAGCTCAGTCTAGTACACAAATCTCTGTAACATAGCTGTCTCCTAAGGCAAAGAACATTCCTGAAACTAAAGCAGGGAGAGAAACCATCAACCCTGGATATGTTCTCTTCAAGCCTTAAAATGGACCAGTTTTTCCGAATAATGTCACAGAAATCCTGGCATCACATGAATATGTCAAAGTCATATACGTGATATTTACTGGATGACGTGGCCACTTTCTTGATGGCAACTTGGCCTTTCTCAAAAAATAGGGGACCCCACTGGTAGAATGGAGGGTAATGCTTTTATGGAAATGTTTTTCAACCTCATGAATTTTATAACTTCTATCCATGGAATCACTTGCCATATTCTTAGTGGCTGTTCTAAACTTTACATTATTCGTGTGTAACCTAGAAGTCTTTAAAAACTGGGCCTTCATCACAGAATGATAAATGTGTGCTGGATGCATGCTGGAAAGGTGTAACAAAGTGTTCTTCAAACAATCCTTTCTAAACAGCTCTGTACCAACGCTACCATCTTCATACATCAAAAAACGTACATCCAAAAAATCTATACAGTCACTTGAGTACCCACTAGTAAACTTAAGAAATATAGTGGAGCTTTTGTTTTTGATTAAAGTTTTTTAGTTTTAAGCTGCCTGTGGTAACCAGATTGTTAACTCTAGTTTTATTTCACATTTTAATGTTATCTGTTTCTGGGTCATATTATTAGTTCTCTGCATTACCCTTTGGTTTATCTACAGATCCAATAGCATTCACTAAATGTATAGCTCTGGTCATAGCTTATTGCAGACTGAATGGCATTCACATATTTCCTTACTTAGACAACTTGCTTATCTGTGCAGAGTCTTTATCCATATGTCAAGAGTCATTAACTTGGGTTATGTTTCTTTTGCCCATTCTGGGCTGCCAGATAAATACTGAAAAATCCTCCTTGACTCTGTCTCACAAGATTGTTTTTCTGGGTTGCTTATAGATAGTTCTTTTCAAAAGGCCTTTTTGCCTCAACAGAATATGGATTTTTATCTGGATTTTTTCCTGAGCTTCTCAAATCAGTTTCAGTCTCTACAAAATAATTCTCAGTATTCTAGGTTTCATGGCCTCTATGCTTCTTGTGATTCCTCTAGTCAGTTTATAAATAACACATGGTCCCAGCATTTGCATATTCTCTGGAGTATCAAATTCCAGTCTTGGGCTTTGTGAAAATAGAACTGCATTGGTGAAGACAACAAATTCAAATGAACCCAGGTCTCTCTTTCCCTCCTCAAGCCCCTAAATCAGTCTCTCATCACAGACGCATCAGCTGTTGCTTCTGGAGCAGTTTCCATAGGTGCAAAATTGCAAGGCCTGTGGAGTCCTTCAGATAGACCTAAGCACATCAACTTAAAAGAGATGTTGGCTGCAATCCATACCTTGAAGTCTCTTCATCACCTATGGTCCCCATGACCTCTTCAAGTGATTACAGACAATATCACAGTCATGTGGTGCATAAACAAGCAAGGAGGTACAAGACAGTACCCCTATGCAGGCTGGTAGTGATGGCTTGGGAATTAGCTCTTCAGCATTCAAATGGGCGGACTGGGACAAGAATTAGACTCTGGCCCCATCAGAACCACTGGCCCATTTTCACTAACTAGAGACATGTAAAATGCATCAATAGTCTCCTCTAACAAATTTTTAAAAAAGTTATGTACTTACCATAATGTTCCATCTGTGTTGTCCATTTTCATTTATCCTTGATATATGGGTTCAGTTCTGATATCAGGACCAACTTGGCCATTACTACAGCTTGTGCTGACCAAAAAACTCTCAAGCGTCACCTCTACTCATAATCTATCTCTCCCAATTACTTCAGATCGAGTTTGCAGATTAAATATAGAGTGATAGATAAAGAAGCCTTAATGGAAACCATATCTGCAATGCCTTAAACATTACCATAAAAGATAAGTATATTATCCATTCCACCAGTGTCTTCAAAGGCCGGGAGGGGAGTCAAGGATAAATGAAAATGGACAACACAGATGGAAGGTTTTGGTAAGTACCTAACTTCTTTAACTGATGTTGTCAATTTTCATTTGATCCTTGACATATGGGACAGATTCCCCAGCTAACTTAGACCTTGGGAGGACTCATGAAAGGACATTCCTGAGCACCAATGAACCAAAGGATGCTCTTCCCCTAGAGGCCAAATCCAATTTGTAATGAGTAATAAAGGTATGGGGGAAGCCGAAGTAGCTGCTGCACATATATCATCCATTGAAGCTCTAGACTGGAAAACTGCTGAAGTGGCAACAGATGTTGTAGAATGTGCTTTAAAAGGCCTAGGCAAAGCAATTTTCCTTGTATTATAGATAAAGGGAATACAGTCCTTGAGCCATCTGGCAGAGGTCACCTTGCTGACTGGTTTACCAAACCTAGCACTTGAAAAGTACACAAATAGTTGGTCAGATTGGTCAGATTTTCTCATGTCTTTCGTCCTGTGAAGATAAAAGTGTAATTGTCTGTGAACATCTAGCAAATGCAGAGACTATTCATCTTTGTTTGAAAATTTTGGAAAGAATACTAGCAAATTAATAGTCTGATTGATATTAGAGTCTGACAATACTTTAGGTAGAATGGTGGGATTTGTTCATAAAGGGACTCTGTCTCTGTGAAAAATCAGATACTGTAGTTTACATAAGGCCTGAATTTCTGAAATTCTTCTAGCAGTCATTACCACCAAAAATAATGTTTTCCATGACAAGTACGTTACATCAGTCTGCAGATGGTTCAAAGGTAGAATGTACAATGGTTAGCAACACCAGATTTAAGTCCCAAGGTGATGTAGGATCTTTGAAGGGAGGTTTCAATACAAGTGTCCATTTTAAAAATGACTTACAAAGTCTATCAGAAGCCAAGGAACTTTCTTCCAACCCATCATGGAAATTTGAAATTGCTGCCAGCTTTATTCTGGTGGTAGAGGGGGAAGCTCCTGCATTGAAACAAAGGCTAAAACATTCTAAAATCTTATCAACAGAAGCAGAAAAGGGGTCAGTATGCCTTTCTCAAGCCCAAATGGTAAATCTCTTCCATTTACTATTATATAGTTTCCAGGTGAAAGGTTTATGAGAAGCTAGGAGAATTTGGTGCACTGGGAAGGAAAGGTTAAGACACCTGGCAACTAGTGGAACTGGAGGAACCATGCTGTCAGCTTGAGGTTTAGAATGTTTGGGTGAGCTAGTCCATCTGGATGGGACAGAAGGTCAATAACTGGGTCTAGAGTCCATGGTCATTGAATTAGGTGAGGATAAAGAAAGGGGAAACAGATCTGTTCATACCAAAAAGGAGAAATGAGGATTACCTTGCTCTTTTACCTGAGTGCTTTCTGTAATAAGTTTGGAATTACAGGTATTGGGGGAAAGACATACAGGAGTCCAGAAGGCCAAGTGTGGTGAGGAGTGTGTCTTGGTGATTTCCCCAGAGGGGGAATCAGGGCAAATTAGTTGCTGCACTTGTTGCTTAGGGGAAGGGTGAACAGGTTACAGCAAGACTGGTCCCATATATGGAAAATCTTTTCCATCACTTCTGGATTGAGATACCACTCATCAGGCTGAAGGATACATCTGCTCAGTTTGTCTGCTATCATATTGGAACTCCCCAGAATATTTGTTGCTATCAAAAAGCGGTTGGAAGAGATCACCCACTGCCACACTCTGAGTGCTTCTCAACAAAGGGTGTACGATATACCAAACTACTAACATATTGTCTGTTTGAATCGCAATTGTACCCAGAGGAAGAGCAGCTGGAAAGGCTTGCAAACTAAAAGCACCTCCCTTAACTCCAGAACACTGATATGCAAGTTGGCCTCTAAGGAGACCAAGTGCCTTGGACAGTCTTGCCCAGAAAATGTCCCCCCACCCCATCTGGGAGGCATCCATGGTCACTATGGCCTTGGGTTTTGGAAGGACAAAGGGGCGGCCCAGGAGAATTTCTTCGGTGTGAATCCACCAAGCTAGATCCTTTCTGCAGTGACTGGTGATCAAAATCTGGGCCGACATGGGTTGATACAGCATAGACCATTGAGAAGTCAGAAGCCATTTTAGAATTCTCATGTGATATCTGACTACAAGAACTAGAGTTATTGTCACCGCCATAGAACCTAGGGCCTGTAAAATTAGGCGAGCTACAACTATCTTCCTGAAAATTATTTTTTGAACCTGGGCTATGATTTTTTTGAAGTCTCACTGGGGAAGGGATACTATGGTTGTTGTCATATTCCACACTGCCCCTATACACTCCATACTCTGAGATGGAGGCAACTGAGATTTTTCGTAATTTATCATTATTTCTAATTATGCACAGGTCTGGAAAACATAATCCCTCACTTCTATCAGTCGATGTCTGGTCGGAGTATTAATGAGCCAGTCGTCCAAATACAGAACCACCCAGAATCCTTGCAGTCTCAAGAGAGCTGCTACTACTGCCATACATTTGGTGAACACCCTGGGGGCTGTGATGAGACAAAAGTCTAGCACCCTGATTTGGAAATGAATGGCTCTCAGCCAGAAGTGGTAGAATTTTCTGGAGTGCTTTTCCATTTTTATGTGGTAATATGCATCCTTAAGATCTATTGAGCATGGAAGAATGGACTGTACCGTAACCATTTGGAATTTCACTTGTTGAATTGATTTGCTCAATACACTGAGATCCAGAATTGGTCTCCAGTCCCCTGTCTTTTTTGGTACTAAAAGAATCTTCTTTTTTTGGCCTCACAGTTTTTAAATTTCTAGAACTGCTGGTTCCCAATACTGGGTGCAACTTCGGGGATTTTTTTGCACATAGTGGGAAGATGGTAAAAAGGTATGGTATAGCCTCTGGATATGATTCATTCCACTCATGAACCTGTTGTTATCTTTAGCCGGGTGTTTTGGTGCAAGGATAAGCATCCCAACTGCCTCCAGAGGAAGACAATTGGCCCTCCTTTTAGGAAAGCTGAAAGGGCTTACCTGGGAAGGAGGTCCTGAAGCCCTGGTTCTGCGGATCATCTCTGCTGCATGAACAGCATCTTCCATTGTAGTTACCCCTCTCCCCCTGGGAGAACTGGAACTGCATGTGTCTTGGAAACGCCCTTGGGATTTTTTGAACATCTTTCCATTGCTCCTCTGATCCCGGGAAAAGGATCTTTGGAGTGGTGGAAAAACATATGTCCACACCAGAAAGGGTCTTACCATCCTTCTCACACCTGGATAATGTATCTCTAACTTTTGGGCCAAACAGAGATGATCTGTCAAAGGGCGCATTGATGAATGAAGACTTAAATGGTTCTGCAAAGTCATATAGGCACATAAAGGCATTTCTCTGTATAGCTACACCTGAACCTGCCACTCTGGTGGTCCCTTCAGCTGCATGTGCAATGAGCCTCATGGACAAGTTTGACACAGACTCCAGGGTGGTCAACTGGGAAGCAACCTTCTCTTGGACTCCCTCAGTAACATCTCCCACCAGGGTATCTGACAACTCCTTGATCAGATCCCTTTTAAATCTAGTTAAATGTGCCAGGAAATTCAAAGACCTTAAGGCGAAGGTTGATGAAGCGTAAACTCACTTCCTAAATCTATCCATCTCCCGAGACTCTCTGTTGGATTGATGGATAGATAAACTCTCCTCAGTTCCTTTTACATGGCAGTCACTATGACTATGACATCTACTGCTAAACTTTTAGCCCAGAATTGTTTATCCTCAGGTGCAGATAAAATGTTGTCCAGTCTCTTCGGGATGGGGTCAATGGTGTCCGAAGCCTTCCACACCTAATGAGAAATCAACTGAATGAGTTTATCATCACGCAGAGTTACCCAAGAGGTAAATAGGCAAGTACCAAAAGCTTGCAGGTAAACTGATTGCTCTGGGGAAGGGTTTTGGGACTTCCAGTCACCCATCTGTTTCAAAATTTCTAGGATGTCTCCAAAGGAATCGTCTTCATGAGGTGACCTTAGGGACCCTTCCCCTTCATCAAAATCAGTGTCTTCTGTGACCAATTCCTGTGGGGAATATAAGTGCTTCCTCTTGCACTTTTTCTTCTGAGGAACCTCCTCAGGGGGATAGTCTGGAGAGGTATCAGAAAATGACAGAATCTGTATCTGAGACTCCTGAGGATTCAGCACTCACTGCCCCAATGGACAGACAGGTTGAATAACTGGATGTGAGGAAGGTATCCGCTCCATGCAGGAAGGAGCTGACTGAGTCACTGTAAGAGACAAGGCCCTCTTCACTGCCTTGAAGTCTGGCCCCCCCTCCTCCCCCAAAGAAGGAAAGGAGCCCGGAATGGAAATAAACTACTTTGGAACCGTGGTCACTCCTCTCTGTAAAGAAACATCCCCAAGACAGAAGCCAGAGCAAAACTGAACTGTACCAATGCTCCAAGGTGCAGGGATGGCTCTGAAAAAATTGGAGTTGACTCCTGCCCCTCGGAGCAGACAGGACAGATATCGGCCCAGGAGGTATCTGGTTCCGAAATGACTGAAGAACCCAGGGCAATAACTGGTTCCGGAGCCAATACAACTGGCGGCGGATGACTCAGAGCTCTTAATTCTGAAGCCTTGAAGGAGGCCCAAAGAGAAGCAGTTAAAGGAGTGAATGAAAGTTCAGCTCCTGAACCCATAGGGGTCGGAGCTGAGGGGAGTCCTGTAAAACGTCTCACCCACAAAACTTTATTCACCAGTCTCTCCACGTCAAGTTATGTAAGGCTTTTGGTAGAATAGACTGACAACAAAGAAGGTGATTTAAGTCTTTGAAGAAAAACTTTGGGAAACTCACCTACAAAGGGGACAACAGATGGGGAGTAAAATTTCCTGTTGCCCTATATCCAAAGTCTCACCGATGTAGTTGGTGTTGACAAAGAACCACAAGGCAAATTGTCTTGTGCCAAAACCTTCAGCATCAAGGGTTTTGATATAGGAATGGTGGACAGTGCCAGTGATTTTTCCAGTATCGAAGTCTTCAAGCCAGAGCCAATCAGTTTCAAGGAGCTTTTAGGAGCCAAGGATTTATGCTTCTTAGATGTCTGTGCTGATGGAGACATTGGTACTGACAAAATTGTCTTTTTGCCCTTCTCCAAAGAAGATGATGAAGAAGGGGGAGAAATATCTACTTTATTTTTGTCTACAGTAGATATGGCCTCTTCAGAGGTGGAATGGGTCAAGCCTTTCAAAATTAACTTGTTTCTCCTTTCAACAAGCACTCTGTGGCTAAAACCATGTCAAATACTGCATTCTTCCTGTAAATGTACAAGACACAAACAACAGACACATAACAGATGTAAATCAGAAAGAGGTATCTTATTTATTTATTTTACATTTGTTGACTGGGAAAGTCTGTCTGGACACATGTACATTTTCAGCAGAGGCCCAGGGAGAAAAGCTCCACTTTATATAAAATGCAGTAACATATTAAGACTAGTAGGTATATATAGTACTATGTTGTCACACATCTTAGTACATTTTGTACATAGTAGATTTATAAATTCTAAGCATGCACTTATTTATTTTGTAGTTATGCTTTCAAAAGGTCACATCAGAATTAGAAACTTTGGGGGAAAAGATGTTGCTTCTATCTTTGTCTTTACCCAGGGGTGTTACAGGAGCACAGCCAGTTGTTTGAAAGGTAGGTATTTAGGAGTTTTTTTAAATTGTGTAGTGGAGGTATTGGATGTGAGGGTGGCTGGTAGAGAGTTCCAGAGTTTGGAGATGTAGTAGCTAAAGAGAGATTTCCTTTTTATGACCGCATTTCTGACATTTTTTGAAGCTAGAAGGGGCCTTAGTTTTCTCAGCCATAATACAAAAGGGGCTGGAAACCACATATACCAGACTCACATAAAAGGGAGATAGAAAGCAGATTTTTTTAATGGGAAAGGGAAAAAAGAGAGAAGGAAAGAAACAAGCAACAATGATAGTTAAAGAGTAAACCGAAATGTACGGAAGAGGGCTATCAACAATGACAGCAGAGTATACACTGGAGTGTACGGAAAGGGGACAGCGATCACTAGTTAAAGGGTAGAGAAACAGTGAAAGGGAATAACCACAGAAAAAAAAGAAACTTGAAGACATTTGAAGAAAACTATCCAAGAAAAGAGAACTAAGCTCGAGAGCTCTGTTGAACTCATCTGTCCAGAAAAGTGGCAAATGAGATCTGAGGTAATTGGGAGAGATGGATTATGGGTAGAGGTGAAGTTTGAGAATTTTTGGTCAGCAGTCTGATGTATTCAATGAAAAAGTACAATACAGCAGCACAAAATGAGGTACTCTCTCAAATGCACTGCTTTGGCAGGATTTCTTCAAGCCTTGCTTAAGAAAAAAAAAATACCCTCAGAGTCTTTGAACACTGGTGTTCTGTTCTCGTTCGTGAACTGCTGGAACAAGTTCTTCAGGATCAACTCTGCAGTACTGGCTTTGCCACTACTACTAAGGGCTATGCTAGTAACTGTGAAATAAAATTATTATTCTTATTTTTTTCAGCGACTGAATCCCCCACAAACTGTCACCAAACACACCTTCACTGCACCACAGTAGGAGAAGCTATTGAGGAAAGATCGCCTGACTCACTGCAACCAATTGTATCCCCGATGCATCTCTGATGCAAGCAATAAGAAAAAAAAGTGTAAGGAAACTGAAATGGAAGCAGTGGCACATCAGCATAGTTCTATACAAAAGCAGTGCATTTATTTCTTTAATCCACAAATGAACAATGGTTTTAAAAAAAAAAAGAGAGGCACCCCTGCACTCCGCCTAAATCCACCACTATAGGTATCTTTTACCCAAACTTAAGACCTGGAAAAACAAAATAATTAGTTTAATTTTCCCTCCAAGTTCCAACTGCCAGCCAGTAAACACATGGCAAGCAAGCAGCTGCTTAGCAACAAATGAGGAATTAATTACTTTTTCATTTTTTTTTTAAAACACAGGGCAAGCAGCTGCTTAACTGCAAATGCAGAAATTAAGTTGCTCGGCTGTGAATGCAGAAGTCTTCCAAACAGCAAGAACAGTCATTGGGATGCTGCAAAAATGGAGGGGAGTGTGCTTAAAAATATAACAAACACTGGCCCAATGGCCCATTTTGGCACCGGCCCTTCTGGCATTTGCCAAAGCTGCCAGATACCCAGTCCACCCCTGAGCATTCATTAACCCCCAAAGCATCTTACATTCTGTCGTCAGAGCAAAATATAGTGGCAGACCAGTTGAGCAGGAGCAGGACAAATCCTCACAAATGGAAATGAAATGAGGTGTCTTCCGGGTACTGATCCATTTGTGGGAAACACCTCAAACTGATCTGTTTGCCTCCTTTCAAAAGAGACAACTAAGCAAATTTTCTTCCAGGACCCATTGCAAGCAGGCCTGAAAAACAGATGCATTTGTATTTCCACCCTTTTACTGATATCCAGAGTAATTCTGAAGATTCAGAAACATACCTGACAAATCACTGTGGTTGAATCGGAATTGCCTAGACATAGTAAGGCTTTGCTGATTCTAATTATGGTGGCTGCCAAATAAACAATGACTAAAAAATCAAAATCAAGATATAAACCAACTACACTAGAAGCAGTGGATATAGTAACAGAGATAAAACTGGAATTGAGATCTTTAGAAAAAGGCAGGAGCAAACTACATAGGAAAAAATGTGGAAATAGTGGGAAGAATACATACAGAGGAGGAACAAGGTTTAAAAGAAGGCAGGACTTAAATGAACTATGTAATGTCTGACTGAAAACGATTAGGTAGATTATAAGTGATGTATAATGTTTGCAACTGCATGTCCATCAGTATGGTTTGTGGTGTAAAATGCCTGCAACTATGATTGTGTGGGTGTTGTTTGTTTTTATTTATATAACTGTATAATTGTCTATGTCATAAGTGATTGTTTAATAAAAATGTTTAACAAAAGGGTAGGAATTGAATAATTTATAGAGTGTTACTTAGTATATACAATATATAGCAATATATGTGAAGAATAATGTTTGTAAACATGAACTTGTTAATATAGTTTGATTACTTCTATACAGGTGTAAATTTGCTTATGTCACAAATGATAATTCAATAAAGGCATTTAAAAAAACTACCAGTGCTGGTCTTTTGTTTAGTACCCCACTATTTCTTTTCTTTGCCTATACTCTGATATTAATCCTTGATTGGGAAGGCAGTCATTAACCTGCAGTCCAAATACATTCGTGGCATCTTCCCGTTCTACACCTTTCCCTCTCTAGTTATTTGATCCAATATCTTGGTTTCTTAACCATTTTTCTCCAGTATATTCCAGCCCCCTCTTGCCTATTGTCTGTATCCCTAATTGCAGTAATCTCTATTGTCTAAATCTCCTTTCTCCATTCCCATGTTAGCTTAGTTCTTAGAATACTTTCTGCTTCTTTATGAATATAATGTTCTATATGATTAATGTTATTCTCCTTAAAGATCTGCATCCAAAATCCTAGTCTCTTCTTGTTTCTTCAGCTTCCTCCCAGTTTCATCATCATCCTTTTCCACTTTGAATTATAGGTTTTTGCTTATGCTATGTATAGGACCTCTTAACTGTGTAACTCTGAAATACTCCTTCAAATTCAATAATCCTAATCTGCCTTGTTCTGTTGGAAGAATCAGCTTATCCCACTTGACTCTTGTCATCTTCCCCTCCCAGATAAAATCCTTCAGCTCCTTATTAATTGCTATACACAACTTCTCCGCTGGTTGATAAAAAATGCCTGACCTGTGTACAAGACTAAAAACATTTTAACTGCTTGTATCTTACTACCCATATCCATACAATAGAGCTTCTAGTTTCTCATTTTTGTTTAGCCTCTTCCGACCATCCTTAGCTGCCACACCAGAAAAATGTTTAATCCATAGTCCTAAATTAAGAAGTTATGTACCTACCATAACGTTCCATGTTAGTTGTCTTCTCTCGCCTTCTTTCTTGCTTGATGGGTTCGGAGCCGATCCCTCGGC
The DNA here is from genome assembly GCF_019279795.1 of Protopterus annectens. Lineage (NCBI taxonomy): Eukaryota > Metazoa > Chordata > Ceratodontiformes > Protopteridae > Protopterus > Protopterus annectens. Next base: position 1,380,449,445 of record NC_056735.1, on the reverse strand, counting down.
TCCGACTCGGCACTTGCTAAGCTCGAGAGTCACTTTTACCAGCTCGAGGCAGCCCCATATCCCATGATGCAAGGCGGTAAGTACCCAGATCTCGTTTGATGACAAAGGGCAATAGCACCAAGCATAAAATACTTCCCAAAGGAAGAAAGAAAACTTACAGATGGAAGAAGGACCAGGTCTGAATGGTCTTCAGCATAATAATTTCTTATAACAAGGTCTGTCCAGGCCAGGGGGAAGGAGGGAGGGTCGCAAGAAAGAAGGCGAGAGAAGACAACTAACATGGAACGTTATGGTAGGTTACATAACTTCTTAATGTTAAGTTGTCAATCTCGCCTTCATTCTTGCTTGATGGGACCGCGTCCCTAGCACCTCTATCCTGGGTGGCTCAATGGAACAAACTCTTGAGGACTGTAGAGCCAAAGCTGGCTCTGTCCCTGGAGGCCAAGTCCAATTTGTAATGGGAAACAAAAGTGTGAGGCGTGGCCCAAGTGGCCGCTGCACAAATAGTGTCTAAAGGAAGTCTAGCTTGAAAGGCTGTAGAAGTAGCTAAGCTCCTAGTTGAATGTGCTTTAGGTTTTGAGCACAGCTGTTTTCCCCTGAGCAGATAAATTTCAGAGATGACCGAAGAAAGCCATCTGGACAAGGTCACTTTAGAAACAGGAAGGCCTTTTTTATTATCCATAGGAAACAAAAAGTTGATCAGATTTTCTAAATTTTTGTTCTGTCCAAATAATATCTAAGTTGACGGTGGACATCAAGATAATGTAGCTTTTGTTCAGCTCTGTCTGAATAGTTTGGGAAAAATACAGGGAGATCAATGGATTGATTCAAATTGTTCTTTGAAGCGACCTTAGGCAAAAAGGTTGGATTAGTTCTCAAAGATACTCTGTCTTTGTGAAAAACCAAATAGGGGGGTCGAACCGATAGAGCATGAAGTTCGGACACCCTCCTGGCCGATGTAATAGCCACTAGGAATAAAGTTTTCCAAGAAAGACATTTCAGGGAACAAGAAACAGCTGGCTCGAAGGGGGGGAAGAATCAAGGATGTCAGCACTAAACTTAGATCCCACTGAGGAGGAGGATTCCTGATTGGAGGCTTTAGTAGGAAAATTCCTTTCAAGAAGGCCCTGCAGAGCCTATGGGACATAATATTATGATCTGCTATCCCAACATGAAAATTGGAAATAGCAGCCAATTGAACTCTGACTGTGGAAGAAGAGGAGCCTGCATGAAAAATCTCTGCTAAGAAGTCCAGGACTGCCTGAACAGGGGCAGTGAAAGGATCAATATTCTTGGCCTTAGCCCAATAAGAGAAACGTTTCCATTTGCTTGTATAAATCCTCCTGGTAGAGGATTTTAACGAAGCTACTATGATGTCTCTAACTGGGTTAGAGATCAAAGGAAGCCTGGCTAAGGAAGGAAGTGGAGCAACCATGCTGTGAGGTTGAGAGAAGGGATAGACCGGTGCAGCTGACCCGATTGGTGAATCAGAAGATCTGGCACTGGGTCCAGATGCCACGGCTGCACCAAAAGGTGATGATGGAGGAACGGAACCAAACTTGTGGAGGCCAGTAAGGGGCAATGAGAATCAATTTGGCTCTCAAAGGGGTAGCTGTGTGGATAACCTGTGGGATCAGAGGAAATGGAGGGACGGCATAAGGAAGTCCGTGGGGCCAATCCTGGGTCAGAGCGTCTCTGCCGGGATGGCCTGGTAGAGGGAAGAGGCAGAAGAAGTCTGGACATTTGCTGTTTTGGGGAGTAGCAAAAAGATCGCAACATGGACGACCCCATTCCAGAAAAATCTCTTCCGCTATAGATTGCTTGAGAGACCACTCGTGAGGCATGAGAATAGCTCTGCTCAATCTGTCCGCTACAATGTTGGTTTTCCCAGGGATATGCGTTGCTACCAGAAACCGATGAGAGGAGATCGCCCATTGCCATAGTCTGAGTGCTTCTCGACACAAGGGGTAGGACTTGGTTCCGCCCTGTTTGTTGATATACCAAACTACAGACATGTTGTCTGTGTGGACTGCAATTGTCCCTACGGGAAGAAAGTCGTTGAGGGCTTGCAACGCGTTAATAGCACTGCTCTCATCTCCAGGACATTTATGTGCAGATGGTACTCGAACGGCTGCCACGTCCCATGAACCATCCTGCTCTGATAATGACCCCCCCACCCGATCAGGGAGGCATCCGTGGTGACAGTGGCTATCGGGGATGGGGGTACAAAGTACCTGCCTTGGTGAACCTGAGGAGATGTGATCCACCAAGCAAGATGATCTTTGCAAGTCTGTGTCACCAGAATCTGGTGACGATAGGAAGTTGTTGGTACGACCACTGTGTGAACAGCATCCACTGAAGAAGGCGCATGTAGAATCGAGCCAGGGAAGAAGAGTAATGGCCGCAGCCATGAGGCCTAATACCTTTAGAACCATTCTGGCCTGTACTTTCTTGTTGGCCAGAATGATCCTGACATGACTCTGAATGTCTGAAACTCTTTGATCTGTAAGGGTAGCTGACATCCGAACAGTGTTTAAGTTTGCCTATGAAGGTAATAGACTGGCAGGGCGATAAGGATGACTTTTCAAGTTGATCGAGATGCCCAAATGAGAACAAAGATTTATTGTGTAATCCCTGGCTTGTATAAGCTGATGCCTGGTGGTGGCTGACAGGAGCCAGTCGTCGAGATACGGAAACACCTGGAATCCTTGACGTCTCAGGTGAGCCGTGACCACTGCCATGCATTTGGTGAACACTCTGGGGGCTGTAGTGAGACCAAAGGGCAGGGCTCTGAACTGGAAATGACTGGACCCCAGCCGAAAGCGGAGAAATCTCCTGGAGTGTCTGTGAATTTTGATGTGATAGTACGCATCCTGAAGATCTATTGAGCACATCCAGTTGTCCTTCTGTAAGAAGGGCAGAATTGATTGAAGAGTGACCATTCGAATCTTGTCTTCCTCACAGACTTGTTGAGTCTGCTGAGATCCAATATTGGTCTCCAGTCTCCCGTCTTTTGGGGACCAAAAGAACCTTGAGTAGATTCCGGCTCTGAATGGTCTGTTGTAACTGGCTGAATGGCTCTTTTTGCAGTAGTTTTGAGACTTCTAACTCTGCAATTTCCCTTAGACCGGTGGTACATCTGGAAGGGAATTTGAGGGAAAGGAGTTTCCTCGAAAGGAATTATGTAACCCTTGGATATGATCGACTGTACCCATCTGTCTTGAGTGAGGGAATGCCAGGCTTCTGGGTACAGTGATAATCTTCCCGACTGCCTCCAAGGAGGGACAGCCGGGCAACATCTCAGGGATGCTGAAAGGGCTTGTCAGAGAGAGGCTCTCTGTTTCCCTGGTTTTTTGGGCCCCCTCTGCCTCTGTCTGTTGTTGTTACCCCTCTGCCTCTAGGGGTAAACTGACCACGTGAATCGCGTGACTCCTTGGGATTTATGGAACCACATTTTTCCACCTTTCTGTCCTTTGGGGTAAGGTCTAGAAGGGGTGGAAAAACGGACTCCTACAGCAGAAAGAGTCTTGCCGTCCTGCTCGCACCTGGTCAAAGTTTCCTTCACCTGAGGGCCAAACAAAGCTGACCCATCAAAGGGAGAATTTGTGAAGGACGCCTTGAAGGGATCTGCAAAGTCACATAGCCGCATCCAGGCTTGGCGTCTAAGAGCCACACCTGTACCTGCGGCTCTACTCGCTCCATCAGCAGCATATGATATCAACCGCATGGAGGAGTTCGCAATGGAATTAAGGGTTCCTAGCTGCGAAGCAATATTTTCTTGAGCTCCTGCAGCTGTAGGATCCTGTACTACTTCACCCAGCTCCTTAAGGATATCCCTCTGGAGTCTGGTGAAGTGACATAGGTAATTCAGCGAACGCATAGCAAAGGTCGCTGAGGAAAACATCCGCTTACCGTACCTATCCATGGTCCTAGAGTCCTTATTAGGAGGATGGACGGGTACGGAAGGATCTGCAAGTTCCTTCTTGGTGGCAGCAGCCACCACCATGGCATCAGCGGGGACACCCTTAGTGAGGAATTGCTTGTCACACGGGGCAGTGATAAATTTTGAAGGCCTCCTAGGGACTGGCTCTACAGAGTCAGGAGCTGCCCACGCCTTTCGGGCAATAACCTGCATAAGGGGGTCGAAGGCGGAGACACCCAGGAGGTGGAGGGCCGAGATCCAAACGCCTCTAGGTATACTGACTCATCCTCAGAGGGATTGTTGGTGGGCCAGTTTCCCCTCTGTTTAAGGAGTTCTAGGATGTCTGAGAAGGAGACATCCTCAGAGGGGGATCTAGGGGATCCCTCTGACTCATCAAAGTCAGTGTCTGAAGTGACAGACTCGGGGGAGTCTACATGTTTCCTCTTACAAGTCCTCTTCCTAGGAGGATCTCCCGAAACATCAGGAGAATCCTCGGAAGAGGGGGAAATTCCCAATGGGGAAACCTGAGGCGGAGGATCTCTGGGTCCTGTAGCAAGAGAAGTGGCAGAGATGTCAACGGGCACTATAGAGGGAGGAGCCACAGGAACAGACTGCTGACTGATACCAGTGGCCAGCACACTCTTCATCACCTCGAATGCTCCCCTCCCAGGCAGGTCCGAGAGAACCCGTTCCGAAGAACTAGGAACTCCAGGGACCACCGAAAGGGAAGTCTCCGAGGCAGATGTCGGAGCCGAGCTCACCAAGGCCGAGGCTCCAAGGGGAAGAGCGGGCTCGGACAAGGGTCCGATGCCACTCACCCCCTCGGAGGAGACCATGGAAGCCCGACCACCGAATCCCTCTAAGGAAGGTCTCGAAGAGGAGATAAGAGTAGAGGCTGAAGGAACAGAAGGGGTATCTGTCCTCCAGCCGTAGCAGTAACCATTCCGAAGACTCCAACTCCAAGCTCTGGGGTAGAGTTGAAGGAGGAACTGTAACGGGTGTGGACCAACAGTCGTCTGTTGAGACGGACTATGTAACATTTGGGCCAGTGCCTGTGACTTAAGTAATCTGCTGACCACTCTCTCTAAGTCATGGTCTGAAAGTCTGGATGACCTTGAAGATCGGCTCCGATGGCTCCGTTCGAAGGAGAGGTGAAGCCGAGCCGAAAGTATCGGCTCCAAGGAAGGAGACCTCGACCTCTTCCTGGAATGAGCCATCGGAACCGATGAAACTATAGACCCTGTCGGAGTCGACAACTTATCGGAGCCGACAGGAAGCCTCGCTGCATCGGCTCCAGCCGGAGCCGATACAGCCACAAAAGTAACGGTGTCGGAGCCGATCGGAGCCGACACCGATGCCTGTGCCACATGGTGGTCGGAACCGATCGGAGCCGACACCGAAGTGGTCGATGCAGAATCGGCACCGATAGCCATCGGTGCCGAAGACTTAGTTAAGCCAGAATCGGCTCCAGCCGGAGCCGATCTCGACTCAGAACGAGTCGGAGCCGAGGCCGCAGGCTTAGATACAGAAGCCTGGGCCTTGGAAGATTTGGCAGATTTAGATGGAGCCGACTTAGCCGGAGAGCCCTCCGGCTTAAGAAGGCCCCTAAGGATCAGTTTGTTTCTTCTTTCCTGCAGGACTCTCTGGCTGAAGGAATGACATATAGCACAGGAGTCCTGCAGGTGAAGAGGCCCCAGGCAATACAGGCAAGAAGTGTGACCGTCTGTCAGAGACATCTTCTGACAGCACGAGTCACACTTCTTAAAGCCTGAGACCCTCTCCTTTGACATGGTGTTTCACAACACACACACACACCAGTCAAAGAATTAAATTAAATAAAATACCAAAAAGGTATTACTAGAAAAAACACACACACACCACCTAACAGGGGGGGGGGGTGGGATGGGTAAAGTTTGACTAAAAATATTAGTAGAGACAGGGAAATTTCTGTCAGAAAATCTTTATAATTAACTTAAAACTAAAAATTAAAGGGTTTTTAGCAAAAAGGGGCTAAAATATCAAAGAAGTGAATCACTTACCAGGAGCTGGTAAAAGGAGGACCTCATAAGCGAAGCGGCAAACGAGATCTGGGTACTTACCGCCTTGCATCATGGGATATGGGGCTGCCTCGAGCTGGTAAAAGTGACTCTCGAGCTTAGCAAGTGCCGAGTCGGAGCCGAGGGATCGGCTCCGAACCCATCAAGCAAGAATGAAGGCGAGATTGACAACTTAACATACTTCAGTTTATCATGTCCTGATAAATATGGAATATGGATACTGCTGAACCAATTCATGTATGGGTACATAAATTACTGCTATTACCTTTGTTTTAGCTTCATTAATTTTTTTATCCTGAAAAGATCTGAAACTGTCTCAAAATGTTTCACAACACTGTACAGTCCTTTTTTGTTTTGCCAGGTGTAAAATAATATCATCTGCAAATACAGTCAGCTTTTCTTGACTACCATATCAATTATATCCTTGGCTTTCTGAGTCCCTTATTTTCTTTGCCAATGGTTCCAAATATAATGCAAATAAAGGGGAAAGAGGACTACCCTGCCTGGTTCTTCTGCTCGAGAAAACTTTTAAGAGGGGACCCCCACCCCCTTTAATTTTTGCCTCCAATCCCTCATATATCCTCCTAATCAACTTTATAATTTTATTAAGGAATACAAATGCTTCCATTGCCCTGCTCATAAAGTCCCTTATTCTGCCAAATGTTTTTTCTGCATCAAGACCGACCAACAAGTGGTATTTTCTTACATTCTGCTTCCCTCCAGATCATCAAATATTCTGTTAATAATGTCAGATGTTTGCCTCCACTCCACAAAACCACACTGACCCATATATAACAGTTCTGCATCACTTTTACCATTCTTTCAGCCATTATAGACATACACACTTTATAATCATGCTTTAGTATTGAAATGTGACTGTATGAATCTGGATGTGATGGATCTTTACCCTCTTTAGGCATTACAGCTACCACTGGTTTCTTCCAGGATATTGGTACTTTTCCTCCTCATAAAATAGTGTTGAATAAAATCTTCCAGATATTTAGCATTTTTTTCCCTCCTAGCTTAAAAACTTCCACAGGAATACAATCTATACCTGGGGACTTTTCTGTACATTTGGTTATACATCAACGTTTTTATCTCATCTCTTCCTATCCTGTTAGTAATTGAGCTTCATCTATCTCTAACCTTGGCATATTAAATTCTACCATAAACATTTACATTTGTACCTTTTCTTAATTTCCATATTTATTTGCTTTATACAGACTTTCATAGAATTTCAGAAATATTTCTAATACCTCTACAGGATCTCTTGTTACCTTCCTTGCTATAGGCTCCCTAACTTTGGTGACAACCGACCTTTTTTTTTTTTTTTGGTCTTCACTGTGAGAGACTGGTGACAACCCTTTCATTGTGCTAAAAGATTTTGTGCTCTAGAGTTATAATAAAAAAAGTTATGTACTTACCATAATGTTCCATGTGAGTTGTTCATCTCGCCTTCATTCTTTACTGATGGGTTCATAGCCGATCCCTCGGCTCCGATACAGCCAATTGCAAAGCTAGAGGTTTTCAAATAGCTCGAGGCCAAATCCCTACCCCATGATGCACCTGTGAATTACCTCAGATCTTATTTGCTGCGTATACTAATACCATATGTCATTCTACATTCCTAAAGAAAAGGAAGAGAAGGTTTGAGTAGCCAAGATGGAACCAGAATCTTGGTCATCTATCAGCCCAGGAAGGGGTAGGAGGGAAGAACATAAGAATGAAGGCAAGATGAACAACGAACATGGAATGTTATGGTAAGTACATAACTTCTTTATGTGAAGTCCAATCTCAGCGTTCATTCTTTACTGATGGGTAGCGTTCCAAGCTCCATCAATCTCGGGTGGCTCATGGGAGTATATTTCTCAGGACTGTGGATCCAAAGTAGGCCCCTGTCCCTGGAGGCCTTGTCAACTTTGTAATGAGTGATAAAAGTATGAAGATTTGACCAAGTGGCTGCTGCACAAATATTATCAATAGGAAGTCTGGCAGAAAAGGCAGATGATGTAGAAACTGCTCTGGTTGAGTGAGCTTTAATCTTGTGTTGCAAAGGTATATTGGCAGCTGAACAGGCAAAGGTGATACAATCAGATAACCATTTAGACAGAGTAGTTTTAGCCACTGGTCTCCCTTTCCTGGAATCTGAAAATGAAACAAAAAGCTGGTCTGATTTCCTAAAATCTTTTGTTATATCCAAACAGAATCTGAGCTGTCTGTTAACATCTAGTTTGTGCAGCATATACTCTAAATTGTTAGAATGATTGGGGAAGAAAACTGGCAAATCAATAACTTGGTTGAGATTGGTTTCAGTGCAAACTCTGGGCAAGAATGAGGGATTTGGTCTAAGTGATACTCTGTCAGGGTGAAATATCAAATAGGGAGGCTTGATGGATAAAGCCTGAAACTCTGACACTCTGCGGGCAGAAGTAATAGCTACCAGAAAGATGGTCTTCCAAGACAAAAATATGAGATCACAAGAGAAAGCTGGCTCAAATGGTGGGAGAATTATACTAGAAAGCATAAAATTTAGATTCCATGGAGAACAGGGAGATTTCACAGGAGGTATCATATGAAAAGTCCCTTTAAGAAATGCTTTGGATAACTTGTGAGACACGATATTCAAACCTTCAAAACCAAGATGAAAATTAGAAATAGCAGCCAATTGTACCCAAACTGTTGCTGCTGCAGCTCCTTTGTTGAAAATCATAGTCAAGAATTCTAAAATGGAAGCCACAGGGGCTTGGTAAGGATCAATATTATTTTTTGAGGGCCATATAGAAAATGTCTTCCATTTGCTAAGATATAGCTTTCTGGTAGAAGATTTGTGAGAGGACAAAAAGATCTGTTTTGTCTCATTGGAAAGGTTATGGAATCTGGCTATGATGGGAACTGGAGCAGCCAAGCTGTCAGCTTCAGGGACTGCAGTGAAGGATGAAGGTCCCCCGATGGGTGTGTCAGAAGGTCTGGAACTGGGTCCAGGATCCAAGGATCCTCCAAAAGATGAGGTCGAAGGAAGGGGAACCAAACCTGATGAGGCCAATGAGGGACTAAAAGAATGATGGTCCTTCCCAGGGATTTTACTTTCTGTAGAACCTTGGGTATCAACAGGATTGGTGGAAGTGCATAGAGGAGACCTGGAGGCCAATTGTGCATGAGAGTGTCCCTTGGGGCTTCTCCTGGAGGGGGAATCAGGGCAAAGTAGCTTCTGCATTCTGCATTTTGCATTCATGTGACTGGCAAAAAGGTCGTAGCAAGGCTGGCCCCACCTGCGGAATATCCTGTCTGCAATTTCTTTCTTGAGGGACCACTCATAGGACAACAAGATTGCCCTGCTCAGTTTGTCTGCTATCACGTTGGATCTCTCTGGGGTGAGCATTACCAACAGAAAGCGCTGGGTGGAAACAGCCCACTGCCAAACTCTGAGAGCCGCTCGACAAAGGGGGTAGGACCTGGTTCCTCCTTGTTTTACAAGTACCAGACCACCGACATGTTGTCTGTCTGAATCGCAATCGTACCCAGAGGGAAAGAGTCCTGAAAGTACTGCAACACCAAAAGTACTGCTCTCATCTCCAGGACATTGAAATGCAGATGTGTCTCTTGATCGGTCCATGTGCCGTGGGCAGTCTTTCCCTGAAAATGTCCCCCACCCTATCAGGGAAACATCCGTAATCACTGTGGCCACTGGAGGGGGTAGCACAAATGGGCATCCTATTGTGACATGAAGTGAAGTCAACCACCACTGAAGGTCCTTCTTGCAAGAATTTGTGATCATTATGGCATGATTCATGGGGAGCTCTTGGTAAGACCATTGAGTGAACAACAGCCATTGCAGTATTCTCATGTGCATACGAGCAAGTGGTATGGCTAGAATTGCTGCTGCCATCATGCCTAATACTTTCAGAACTTCCAGTGCTGGTGCTTTGTCCTTTGATATCAGGATGCTGAGATGTTGACGAAGAAGAGAGACTCTTTCTATTGGAAGCCTTAGAGTGATGGTAGTGGTGTCAAATTTTGACCCTAAAAAACGATATGCTGCGATGGCAAGGCAGATTTTTCTGAGTTGATTGTAATGCCCAGATGTTTGCACGGTGGTCTCCCTGGCCTGAATGAGTTGATGCCTGGTGGTGGTGGTAAGGAGCCAATCGTCTAGGTACAGAAACACCTGGAATCCTAGATGCCTCAGGTGAGCCGTGACCACTGCCATGCATTTGGTGAACACTCTGGGGGCTGTAGTGAGACCTAAGGGCAAGGCTCGAAATTGATAGTGATTGGCTCCCAGCTGGAAGCGCAGGTGATCCCTGGATGGTCTAGCCATTTTTATGTGGTAGTACACATCCTTCAAATCTATCGAGCACATCCAATTGTCTTTCCCTAAAAAGGGAAGTATAGACTGAAACGTGACCATCTGAAACTTCTCTTTCTTTACGTATTGGTTCAGTCTGCTGAGGTCCAATATGGGACTCCAGTCCCCCGTCTTCTTTGGAACCAAAAAGAATCTTGAGTAAGTTCTGGATCCTGTCTGGTCTGCTGGGACTGGTTGGATGACTCTTTTTCTTAGCAACGTTTGGACCTCTACTGTTGCTTGATCCCTGTAACTGAGTGGAACATCCGATATTCGTCTTATGATTGGAGGGGGTGTGGCAAATGGTATGAAGTATTCTCTGGAAATTATACTTTGTACCCAGCTGTCTTTTGTTATATTGAGCCAGGCATCTGGGTGCAAAGATAAGCGACCCCAGACTGCCTCCAGAGCAGGACAGTCGGTCCTCCTCTCAGGAATGCTGGTAGGGTGTCCCGGAGAAGTGATCTCTGTCACCCTGGTGTTGCAGACCCCCTCTGCCGCGAGGGTGGCATCCTTCCATTATTACCCCCTCCTCTGCACCTGGAGGGGGGGGTTCACCATTTGTGTCCTGAAAGGCACCTTGGAACCATATTTTTCCTCCCCTATGACCTTTAGGGTATGGTCAGGGAGGGGTGGAAAAATAGACCCCGATGGCAGACAGAGTCTTTCCATCCTGTTCACACCTGGTTAAGGTTTCTTTCACTTTAGGCCCACAAAAGGAACGAGCCGTCAAAGGGAGTGTTCACGAAGGAAGACTTGAAAGGTTCCACGAAGGAACAGCGCATCCAGGAATGTTTCCTAAGAGCAGTTCCTGTACCCGCTGCCCTACTTGTTCCATCAGCTGCATAAGATATGAGGCACATGGATGAGTTAATGATAGAATTTAGGGTAGAAAGCTGGGCAGTAACTTTGTCGGAAGCTGCCACAGCTACTATACCCTGAAGAGTATCTTCCAACTCCTTAAGGAGACCTCTTTGCAACCTAGTAAAATGGGTTGAGTAGTTCAGCGAATGGAGAGCAAAGGTCGCTGAACTGAACCCATCAGTAAAGAATGAACGGCGAGACTGAAAATCTTCACATCGGTTGCTTAACAGCAATCTTTCTAAACTCATGCATATTACTGAGGTAATACCTTATTTTCTGTTTAGCATTCTGCAGTTGCTCCTCCTCTTGTTCTGTGAAATTCCCCCTATTCTGCAATACTTTTAACATTTGTCAGTCCCTCTAAATTATTTGTCTTATTTCTTAACCATATCTCCCTTTCTTTTATTTCCACACTATTATTAAACTCCACTTTAAGGTTGTTCCACTCCCTAGTTATATTTTCAGAAGAAATTTCTATCTTCTCTTATAGCTCCTGAATAATTTCCACTACCCATTCCTTAAATTCCTCTCTTTTCAAAAGATAGCTGGGAAAGCATCATAGGTTCATAGGTGTGTACTATGCTAATGGCTCTGGAACCTTTACAAGCCTAGCTCATAGGATTACCCTGGCATCGTGAAACCCGACCTTAGTTTCCAGTGCCTCTGTTGAGTAGAGCCACTGGAGTGATCCCTGGGGTGAATTTTCTATTTCCCATCCACTCATCAAGATTTCTCTTGAAGAGGGCCAGTGAGGTGCTCTGTTTGACATGTATGGGAAGTCTATTCCATAGCATGGGCAGTCTCTGGGTTATGAACCTGTCCCTCCAGCACGTTCTGTTGATTGTGGTAATGAGGTTGAGGTCTCTGGAGTGTGTGGTGAGGAGGGATTGGGATTTCTTTAGATGTAGCATTTCTAACAGAGCTGGGTCAGACATGGCTTTATAAATCAAGCAGAGATCACCTCTAAGTAGGTGATATGAGACAGAGAATAGTTGGAGTTTTTTGAGTCTGTTGTTATAGGACAAGTGTTTAAGGCCTAGGATCCTCTTTGTGAGGTACTTTTGCAGCCTCTCCAGTTGTTGCAGGTGTCTAGTGAGGTGCATGCCAAATGAGGCATTGTACTCGATGACTGGCCTAATGAGGGAAGAGTAGAGGGGAGACAATGACCTCTTTCTTCCTGGATGCAAAATCCTTAGTAATGAGATGTGCCACAAAGAAGGACTTTCTGACCACAGTGGCAGTGAGTGGTAAAAAGAGAGGTTGCTGTTGACCTGTGTTCCCAGATCTCTTATAACACTGTTTGTGTTCAGTGGACTACCATCAATGTGGTAGTTCATGGGAAATGTTTTTTTCCCAAAGGGGATGATGACACATTTTTTGGCACTGAGATTAAGGCCATGTTTCTGACACCAGCCGTTGGTCTCAGTGAGGCCTTTCTGTAGGTTATCAACATCACTTGGGGAAAAAAATCCAAGTGCAGGCAAAAGTACACAATGCAAATCCAATAAAACCATGAAAGGTGCACTGAAAGTGAACCAATAAAGCCACAGATGAAGGCAACTAGTATATGTAACATTTTATTAAAGAAGAATATCACTTGGGGAGTTAATAATGGCTCCCAACTTGCAATCGTCTGCAAACTTTGTCAGCCAGAGTCCCGTTGTCTTGAACTGGACTTCTGAGAAGTAGATACCAAACAGGAGAGGACCCAGGACCGATCCCTGTGGGACTCCACTCGTGACTGGTCAGCAGTCTGACGTGGAGTCAGCTATTTTCACACTGTGGGTTCTATGCGTAAGCCAGTTTGCAACCCACCTAGTGATACAAGAGTTGATGCCTAGCTTAGTGAGTTTTTCTACGATTCCTGAGTGGGGAATGGTATCAAAAGTCTTGGCCAGATCAAGGTAGGCTGTATGAACCACCTTGCCTTCATCCACAGCTCTGGTGGCTGACTCAAAAAGTCTACCAAGCTGAGCAGCTTTGTTTATTAGGTCCATGATGATGCATTCCATAGCTTTGCATATCAGACTTATCAGGCTAATGGGACAATAGTTCTCAGGGTATGTAGACACTCCTCCATTGTGGAGAGGGATAACTAAAGCAGTGTGCCATTCAGTAGGGACAAAGCCTGAGGTGAGGCTGTGATTGAACTGGGCACACAGGTGAGGTGCCAGTTCACTCTGTAGTTCATGTAAAACACACCCAGTGATATTGTCAGGTCCCATAGAAGCTTTATTCTTGGCCTTGGACAGTGCTGTTTTATCCTGTGCATCAGTAATACTGGGTGCCTTGCAATCTACTGGTATTGTGATTGGTCCTTTGTGGGGGGGGGGGTGTAACGTTGGCACTGAATCTGTCGGCCAGTATATTGGCAATATCTGTTGGCTCGGTATAGGAGGTACCATTGTGCAGTAGCTCAGAACAAATCTGGGTATTGCCATGGAGGTTCTTTATATAACTATCGAAGGTCTTGTGGTTGTCTTTACCATTTGCTGCAATTCTGTTTTCATAGCTAGCTTTAGAGGATTTGATGAGGGAACTCAACTTTTTGTTGAGGCTGATAAGGGATTTTTTTCCAGTTTTGGGACTTAACCTTATTCTGCATCAGTTTCCTCGTTCTGTTGTAGAGTTTGTTTGTGGCAGGGGATCACCAGATTGGCTTCCTTTTTTTGGAGGAGAGCATCTTGGTTCTATTGGGTATGGCGAGATCCATGCATTTGTGTACTTCTTCATACAGTGCTTTGGTGTATGATTCGGCGGTCATGCAACTATTCTCCATTTGCATTGGTGCCGTGAAGTTAGCCACCTCTGTTCTTAGGAGCCCAAAGTAAGCTTTGGAGAAGTTTTTCATGGTGGTTACCTTTGCAGGGGGGTGGTGGTGGGAAGGATGTGGATTTCCAAGGTGATTAGTTTGTGGTCGGATCTAACCAGGGAGGCATTGACTATTGGTGTAGAGCAACAGTCGCCTATGTTAGTAATGACCAGGTCAAGGATGTTGTTACCTCTAATCGTGGTAAGAACGAACTGGTCCAGGACATTAGAATTAATGATTTCCAGGAAACATTGGGCAAGTGTATTGGTACATGATTAGTTTTCCCAGTTAATGGAGGGGTAGTTGAAATCACCTAGTATGAGTGTGTTAGGTTGGACCCTAATATTCTCCAGGGTGCTTAGGAATGCAGAGTGAGTGTCTTGGGACATGGTTGGGGACCTATAACAGGCTACGATCTGAATTGCTGTCTTACCCAATGTTAGCTACATCTGAAGCATCTCTGATGCATTATGTTGGGGTACGAGTGTAGAGGTGTGCGCATCCTTTATGAATATGGAAACACCACCACCTTTGGAAATTTGGTCCAAGTTCTGGGGCCGAAAGGTGTGGAATGAGTTATAGTCTGGTAGTGCAGGAGTGCTTTCTACTGCCTTGAACCAGGTCTGTGTTACAGGACAAACGTCAATGTTCTCCATTTTAAGGAGTGCTTCGAGCGAGTGCATTTTGAGATTTAGACTTCTAGCATTGAGCAGCATGACCTTCAGATTGCATTTGTTTGTAGCTGTTACAGTGGTAATTTGGTCTTTGAAACACTGCCTAAAAAAGGTACTATACAGGTGGCAAGAGCCTTGGCCAGTATCCAGTAGCCCATGGGTGACAGACGCAGGTCATGTCTAGCAAAGCATCAAGGTCTGTCAATCATGTCATCTCAGGCAGACAGATACTGGATCCCCTCAGAATGACACCAGAAACTTAACCAGTTGTTGAAATCAATCATTTTCTGCTTGTACTGTGCTATCATTCTGGGTGATGGTAGGATGCTGCTCAGGGCTAGGGTCTTACCCACCTTGGCTACATAATCTGAGAGCTCCTCCATGTCTCTTTTCATGTAGTCCAGGGAGGTACATCACAGGTCATTCACACCCGCATGTACAATGACAGAGTCATATTTGTACCTGTTGTTGAGGGACCTGAGCGCGTGTGTTATATGGTGGATCCTGGCACCTGACAGGTACCTGACTGTTACTTTCTCCTTATTCAACCTAGTGAGCGGGACATCAGTGTGCCTCACTATTGAGTCACCTATGACTAGTGTGCTGGGAATGCTGTTTTGCCTTAGGGGCTTTGGTTGAGTGGCACACTGTTTAGGAGAGTTATGTGTCTTGTGATTAGTGTTGTGCTGTGGTGGTCGAGTGCCTTTCTGCCTTGGAGGTCTCTGCTCTTTGGGTAAATTTTTATTGTCAGCCTCCACGAAGGTGGGTGTGTGGTTTGTGTTTTTATGTGAAGCCAGTGCTGATGTGTGTTCTGGAGGGCTGTGTGTTCCATGTGGTGTGGTGCAAGTGTTGACCTTCTCCTCTTGACCAGCTATTCCAGTCTTGGCTAGAGAGTGCATGGCTTCCAATTTGGATATATAAGTGCATCTCTCACAAGTCTGAATGTTGGCAGGTAAAAGGAGAGGGTTGTCAGTGTACACGAGACAGTTGCTACATTGCCTCAGGATGCCCAAGTTCACCTGGTTAACAGAAGAAAGCACAAGGAACTGACCTTTAGACATGCCTGGAGGAGTGGGCATTAATATTAAGTACTGGAACTGTTTCGTTGTAGAACGTTTAGTGCTGGTAGCACTTTTGTGTGCTACAATAATTGCTACAAGAAGTCCGGTATGGTAAAGTGCTAGACTAATAAACTAGTAAAAGTGCAGGACAGGAGAGAACTAGCAGATCTCAGGGAAAATTTGAAGAGCAGACTTTGGCACCTCTCAGAAGCTTACAAACAATCCTGGATACAGCAAATCTGTATCTGGATTAGACTAGTTACATGAAAGGCAAAAAACAAGTGCAATGTGGGCTTTTAAACCAGAAGGTTGAAAGAGATTGAAAAACTGCCCAAACGGCCAATAAACTACAAATTCTGGGCCAGACACCACTCCTCTTGTAGTATATAGGCTACCACTCCCACTGACAAGCTAGAAGGCTTCCCTCAGGCACAGAAAGGCTGTGGGGGGTAGCTCAGAAGCTTATATACAGTCCTGGATACAGCAAATCTGTATCTGGACTAGACTAGTTACAGGAAAGGCAGAAAAAGTGCAAAAGCGGGCTTTTAGACCAGAAAGTTGAAGGAGATGGAAAAAACTGTCCAAATGGCCAATAAACTACAATTTGGAGGCCAGAAACTGCTCCTCATGTGGTAGATAGGCTACCTAGTGCTTACCACTCCAACTGACAAGCTAGAAGGCTTCCCTCCTACACAGAGAGGCTTGGGGGACTCAGAAGCTTACAAACAGTCTTGGATACAGCAAATCTGTATCTGGTCTAGACTAGTTACAGGAAAGGCGGGAAAAGTGCAAACGCAGGCTTTTAGACCAGAAAGTTGAAGGAGATGGAAAAAACTGCCCAAACGGCCAATAAACTACAACTTCAGGATCAGAAACCGCTCCTCTTATGGTAAATAGGCTACCTAGTAATTATCACTCCCACTGACAAGATATAAGGCTTCCCTCCAACACAGAAAGGCTTGGGGGGGGGCTCAGAAGCTTACATACAATCTTGGATACAGCAAATCTGTATCTGGACTAGACTAGTTATAGGAAAGGTAGGAAACATGTCCAAATGTGGGCTTTTAAACCAGAAGGTTTAAGGAGATGGAAAAAGTGCTCAAACAGCCTATAAACTACAATCTCTGGGCCAGAAACCATTCCTCTTGTGGTAGATAGGCTACTTAGTGCTTACCACTCCCACTGATAAGCTTGAAGGCTTCCCTCAACACAGAAATGCTTGGGGGGGCTCAGAAGCTTACAAACAGTCCTGGTTACACCAAAACTGTATCTGGACTAGACCAGCTACAGGAAAGGTGGGAAACAAGCACAAACACAGGCTTTTAGACCAGAAAGTAGAAGGAGATAGAAAAACTGCCCAAACGGCCAATAAACTACAATTTCTGGGCCAGAAACCACTCTTGTGGTAGATAGGTTACCTAGTGCTTACCACTCCCATTGATAAACTAGAAGGCTTCCCTCCAACACAGAAAGGCTTGGGAGGCTCAGAAGCTTACAAACAGTCCTGGATACAGCAAATCTGTATCTGGACTAGACTAGTTAAAAGAAAGACAGGAAATAAGCTTAGAATAATTTTATTTATTTATTTATTTATTTATTTATTTATTTATTTATTTATATTTGTTACAGAAAAGCAGCTAAAACAGCACTAAAATCAATTCAAGTGCAGTGCAAGCTAGCACACTTGAGGGTATAGCAATATTAAAGCAATTTATTCAAACTGTATTCTGAACTGTATTCAATTATTGTTTAATTCAACTCTGAACAGTTAAAACAATGCCAAAAAATATACTTATCAGATGAGAAGCACACTCAGTCATAAAACAAAGTAAAGTGGAAAGGGAGAAAGGAGAAACAGAAGATAATTCAAGGTTAAGGACCTAAGTGGGTTGGCCTACTCAAACATTCTCTCTGTATTAGGTAGAATGAGCTAATGACACTACTGGGATAGAGCTGAATAGATGGGACTGGTAGGAGTGTATGAATTCAAAATATGATCTCACTATACTCAGTTGAGTGAGCAAATGAGATGGACTCAGGAGGAGTGTTCAAACACAAATTTACAGGAGGGGTGGGCAATTCCAAAGCCACCAAGATGAATACCACAACAAGAACAGGGAGGGAGGGCAAGAAACTAACTGCAGGGAGACAGAGAGATCACAATAGTCAATGAAGAAAATAAATAAACAGAAAAATAAAATGCAGTACTATCTTTAACACAATATTCAATGAAACAAATAAACAGAAAAATAAAATGCAGTACTATCTTATAACACTGCAAGTTTGTACTTATCTCAGCTTGTAATAACGTTGATGTAGGTATATAACAGCTAGCCAAACAGCTCAAATATTCAGCTGTTCAGCAGAAATAAATTCAGAGATAAGTGACTAAGACTTATAAGCACAGAGAAACCCTCTAAGCTAAGAGTTCAACACCGAATAGCAATGAAGTGAGAATAATAGCCACAACTTACTGCAGAGAGACAGAGATCACAATATTCAGTGAAGCAAATAAATAAACAGAAAAATACAATGCAGTACTGTCTTTAACACAATATTCAGTGACTCATTTTTATTTAATCATCCTGTCTTTTTAGTTTAGCTATTATTGGCACATTATCTGAAACAACTATTGGGCACATATCAAGACCTTCAATTAAATACACATGTTCCTGTGAAATGGAAAGTTTGTGTAGCCTAGCCCAACTTTTGTATCTTGGGGAATAATATGTAAATTCACTTTGAACTCCTAGTACTGAATTCACATCTTCCATACCAAATATTTTCAAAAATGTCTTCAAAAGTCTACTCTTCTTTGTTAAACTTTCACTTCTGAGCCCCGCAGCCACATCATCTCTGCTGGAAATCAAATTCCATTCCCCACCTATAAGTAATATTCTTTGCTGAAGGCTGATTATTTCTCCCAAAAGTTTCTTAAGGTCCATTATAGCAGTCTTAGGTGTAATATAAATACATGCCAATGTGATCCTCCTCCCTTGCCAGTAGCCCCTTATAACTACAAATCTACCATTATCGTTTTATCCTCTTCTATCACTATTGCAGTTCTTCTTGCATAAAAATAGAAGTAATGTTCTTTTCCTTTGTCCCAGGTATTCCACTGAATAATCATCCTGAAAACCTTTCTTTATCAAATTCACATGTTCCGTTCTTTCCAAGTGTGTCTCCTGTAGCATAGCTATTTGCACTCTATATTGTTTAACATAGTTCACTGCTCTTTCGTTTTTGTATTTATCTGTGAGACCATTGACATTTAAAGATATTACAGAAAGCATCATTGTATTAAAATTAGTATTTCCACCTTTTATGTACAACAGCTTTTGTGTTAAATGTCTAGTTCCAACTTCTGTGTTACATGCATACACTGTTTGGTAGATTGAACCTTTATATAGCTGTGTCTTGTCATATCCATTTGAGTATATGTCACATTTATTTATTTATTTAACATTTGTTTACAGGAAAGTCCGACTTGGAACAAAGCCGATTTTCAGTGGAGGCCCAGAAAGAAATGTTCCACATCTTACAATGAACTGTTTTATCAAAAGCCTTAAAAAAAACACATCCCTGCACCACCTTAAAATTTATTAACATAATACTAGCACACAAACTGTGTACATCTTCAAATATTGAGGTTTTACCACCCTAAATGTCCCAAACTGACAGCCACACTTACAGGCGTGAGTTAACCTAAAAGAAAGGTTATCCATGCCAAGACGCATGGTGTGGCCTGTGCTTCTACTAAGTGCTGTCAGGTTTTGTCTTATCTTTACAGCTCTCCCAGCTGGGAAAACACCTGAATGCTTTCAGAGAATATTACCTCCTAGCCAATTTCACTTTATCAGATTGTAGCCAATTTCTCTTTATCAGATTTTCTCCACGGAGACACGAGGACCAGATACAGAACTGCTAATATGCATACATTTATTTGCTAGAAAAAAAGCCTTATAATATTCAATATTCTTTGTCATTTAGTTGCTTTATCTTAAAACATGTTACTAAATCAAGCTAAGGGAATTAATCCAGTCATTTCTCCATGCAAGAAGGAGAAAAAGCACATTATTTTTTTCTTTTGTCATGCTCTTTTAACCAGACTTTTTACATTGCAGAGACTATATGTCTTAAAAGTGAACACAGAGAAGGAGAGAAGGGAAAGAGAAAAAAAAACAGAAGCACTTGTTTACAATAGTATCCTCATTACACTTAAAAACAACTGAGAAAACTTTATAGCATGCAAAGAAAATCATACACTATAAAAACAGTACTATTAAGAAAGAAATTGTTTTACTTACAGCTAACTTTTTCCCTCTCTTCCCCTCCCCTAAGTATTTTTCTGAACATTAATGACATGAAGTAGTGCATATACTTTAGAGTCCCCCACAAGTCCAAAAAAGTCCAATATTTCCAGATTTTCTTGCTCTATTTCACAAATATAATTATTGCTTTGTAATCCAACATTTGTCAGTTTCCAAGTTACTAGTTTTATTCCTGTTCATCTTCATCTCCCAAATCCTGTCTTTGCTTCATTTCCAATGTACTCTCAAGTCTTCTATTCAACTCTCTTGCTCACTTCCTTCTCTCCAGCATTATCCATTAAAACACTGGAAAAGGTTTTACTGGCACAGTCTTTATGTGGTCTTTATTACCAGAAGAACAAGAAGCAGAATCTCCTTCTGTTTCAAAGCTCACATTTTGTTGGATAAAATTTTGTATTTCCTCCTTAGCATGTACTTCATCAAAAATTATTTGTCCCTCCAGGGAAGAATATTTTGAAGAGAGCTGGTACAGCAGTTTGAATCTCATGCCTAATTTGAGTATTAGGGTTAATGCAATGTAAGCATAAAAGAGACCAGAAGGCCAATCATGAACTAGAGCATCTCTCGATGGCTCCCCTTGTGGAGGAACCAGGGGGAACAACCTGCTGCACTTGTGGTTGAGGGAGAATCAAAAAGATTGCAGCATGGCTGGCCGTATTGATGGAAGTTCCTTTCCACCACTCTTTGATTGACAAAACACTCATGAGGCATCAAAATGGACCTGCTTGGTTGGTTTGCCAGCACGGGGGGTTTCCCCTGTATGTGCATTGCCATAGAAAATGACCAGAAGAGATCTCCCACTGCCACACTCTCATTTCCTCCCAACACAATGGGTAAGATCTGGATCTCCCTGTTTGTTGATGTAACATACTACTGATCTGTTGCCCATTTGTATTGCAATCATCAGTGAGGGGAAACCATCTTGAAAAACCTGCAACGCTAGTATGGCTGTTCTCATTTCCAGGACATTAATGTGCAAATTAGCTTCTTCTGGGGATCATGTACCTTGGACTGTCTTTCCCAGGAAATGCCTTCCCCCACTAAATTTTGGCAGTGCCCATGGTGACTGTGGCTAATGGCTGAAGCAGTACAAAGAGATGGTGTTGACAGACATTTTTTTTGATTGAATCCACCAAACAAGATATTCCTTGCAAACCTTGGAGATCTTAACTGGAGTGCTCAAGGGATGCTGAAGAATAGACCACTGCACTGAAAGAATACACTACAGGACCTACACATGAAATCTGACTAATGGGACTACAGCTAGTGCTGCTGCCATTTATCCTAAGGCTTGTGACACTAGCCTTGCTGGAGGATAAGATTGGGAGATCACTTCCATAACCTGTACTCGGAGTGTATGAATTGTTGTTATTGGTAGCAAAGCTATCTGGTTGATCATGTCTAGATGAGCTCCTATGAACTCTAGGATCTGCACAGATGCAAGTTGCGATTTGGTATAACTGACCATCATGCTCAAGTGATGACATAACTGAAGCAAGTACTCCCTTCCTTTTATAAGTAGATGCCTGGATGGGATGGTCAGAAGCCAGTCATCTAGGTATGGAAAAACATGGAATCCCAGTAGTCTCAGGTGAGCCTTTACCACTGCCATGCATCTGAACATCCTGGGCGCTGTGCTGAGGCCAAAGGGCAGTGCTCTGAACTGGTAATGACTGGCTCCCAGCTGAAAGTGCAGCTGTCTTCTGGAACACAAGTTCATTTTGATATGATAATACACATCCTGAAGATCTAGTGAGGGCATCCAATCCTCTTTTCGCAGCAGAGGTAAAATGGACTAAAGCATAACCATCCGGAACTTTGAATATTTTACATACTGGTTTAGTTTGCTGAGACACAGGAATGGTCTCCAGTCCCCTGTCTTTTTTGGCACTAAAAATAATCTTGAGTAAGTTCCAGATCCTTTAAGGTTTAGGGGAACTTTCTGGATGACTTTATTTTTCCTAGCACCTTTACTATTTCCAATGCTGCTTCTTCCCTCTGACTGGGTGGAATGTCAGGGATCTTTTTTTTTTTGTTGGAGGAATTTGGGAAAATGGTATGAAATAACCTCTAGATATGATCTTCTAAACCTAAATGTCTTTTGTGATGGATGCCCAGGCTTCTTGGTGCAGAGATAAGCACCCCCTGACTACCCCCATAGTACAGCAGTCAGGTAACCCTTCAGGACCACAGATAGGGCTTATAGAGAAGGTATCTCTGCAGCCTTGGTTCTGCAGACCACTCCTGTCATGAGGGTGGCATCTTCTATTAGAGTTCGTCTCTCTGCCCCAGGAAGAAGTATCTCCTCATGAGTCCTGGAAAGACCCTTGGGACTTGCAAAACCACATCTTTTTACCAGCTTGTTGATTCTGTGAGAAGGATCTCTGAGGGGTAGAAAAATGGATCCTAATGCCAAACACTGTCTTTTCATCTTGCTCACTTCTGGACAGTATTTCCTTAACTTTGGGGCTGAACAAGAATGATCATCAAAATGCCCATTGATGAACAAAGACTTGAAGGGCTCTGCAAAACCACACAGGCACAGGCATGCCTCCTATATGCAGTGGCTGAACCCACAGCCCTAGAAGTACCTTCAGCTGCATGAGAAATCAGTCTCATGGACACAGTGGAAATAGACTGAATGGTGGCCCGTGTGAAGAAAGTTTTTTCTGGTCCTCCACAGACATGGAACCTGAAAGACATTTGGAAAGCTTTTTGGTCAAATTAATTTGTAACATGGTGAACTGTGCCAAATATTTCAACATCCAAAGGGTAAAGGTCACAAAGGCATAAATGAGCTTGCCAAATCTGTCCAAATCCCAGAGGATGGGGGAATAGACAAATGAGATCTGTTCTACAAGCTCTCTCTTACGGGCTACAAGCACCATCTACTGGGACTCCTTAGCTCTAGTGGGCCATAAGTGTGGGTGGAGCTAAAAACTTATCAGGCCTCTCAGCTTGAGATAAAGTTGATAAACTCATCAGCCAGAGGGACCACCCAAGAAGTAGACAGGTCAGCCTTGAAAGCTGGAGGAGTTTTGGAAGACCATCCATCTCTCTGTTTAAAAAGTTCCAGGATCTCTCCAGAAGAGACATCATGAGGTAGAGATCTGGAGGACTCCTCCCATCCATCGAAGTCCATGTCTCTAATCATAGATTCCTGAGGGGAATCTAGGTGTCTTCTTTATATGTCCTCTTTCTAGGGACCTCATCAGTGGGGTGGTCTGGTGAAGTATTGTAAGGGGGTGGGGAGTCATGTGTGAGGATTATCTTAAGGGTAGTGCAGTGTGGCTGTCCTGGTAGAATAGACTTGAAAGGCTCAGACCTTAAATTCGATGAAGGAAGAAGGACTGGATTTGAAGAGTATAAGGATATTCTCTCTCTATGTAGAGGGAAAGACTCCCCAATATCTCAAAGGCAGAAGGTTCAGGAGAAAAGTACAGTTTTGTACCTACCATAACTGTAGATGTTCGAGTGCTAATACAGCTGCAGTCATAACAGACGGGTTCTCCTGCTGTCAGGTGGATCCTTGGTCGGCTGAATTCCAAAGTCTAGGTCCGGCGTCGGTTGTCGTCGCTTCTTCCCTGACGTCAGTGCGACAGGGGTATAAAGGAACCAGCCGACGCAATTTTCTTCAGTTTTTCTTGCCCCAGATGTCAGGTGCCCCCAGAAGGAAGGCAATAATAAAATTGTGTGATAATGCAGTGCTATATAATCAAAATACAGTAGTTTCAAGCAAATACATCATAAATGAAAACCCCAATCAGGTTGTATGAGGATGTGTTAGCCTATATGCCTGTCCCAAGAGGGGAAGGAGGGAGGTAAACCTGGACTGCAGCTGTATAAGCACTCGAACATCTACATTTATGGTAGGTACAAAACTGTACTATGTTCATCGTGCATACAGCTGCAGTCATAACAGATGGGTAGAATCCCAAAGCTAAGAAAGGGGTGTTAGGCACTAGTTGGAACTAGGAGGAGCCAAAATGCCCTGCAAGACTGCAGTGGCAAAGCCTGCTCTAGATTTGGAGTATAATGGTAGGTTGTAGTGCTTGGAGAGGGTATGCACAGAACTCCAAGTGGCTGCTTCCAAAATATCCTTGGTAGGAACTCCTCTGAGGAAGGCTGCAGAGGTGGCTGTGGCCCTGGTGGAATGAGTTCTAATGCCTGTAGGAACAGTTTTGCCATGAAAGGAATAGCAAAAGCATATGCAGTGGGCTATCCATTTTGAGATTGTCTGTTTGGAAATTGGTTTCCCTTGAGCTCCTACCACATAGGCTACAAAGAGCTGTTCTGATTTTCTGAAAGGCTTTGTTCTGTCCAAATAATAATGCAGCTGTCTGTGGATGTCCAAGGAATGCAGTAATCTCTCCCCTTTGTTTTGAGGATTAGGATAAAAAGTAGGTAAATGTATGGCCTGATTTAAAGCTACCCTGGATACCACTTTAGGCATAAAGGACGGGTTGGTTCGTTAGGAAACTCTGTCCTGATGGAAGATGATAAAAGGCTGGACAGCCATGAGAGCCTGTAGTTCTGAAACTCTATGAGCTGAGGTGATAGCCAGAAGGAAAGCTGTTTTCCAGGACAAATATTGCAAATCTGATGAGGCAGCTGGCTCAAAAGGAGGCAAGGTCAATTTTTCCAGAATGAAATTCAGATCCCAAGCAGGTATTGGTTGTTTACTTGGAGGCCTTAAATTCTTAGCCCCCCTGAGGAACCGTCTTAAGAGAGGGTGAGAGAATAAAGGTGGATCAGTGTTGTATTCTGCAGAAATGGCTGAGGCATGTATTTTGATGGAGGAGAAAGAAAGTCCACTGCTTAGCAGTTCAGCCAAATATTGTAGTATTTGAGGTAAATTCAGTTTTTCAGGATCCTGGCCCTTTTTCTCATTCCAGACACAAAAATGTTTCCATTTTGTGGAGTAAGCTTTTCTAGTTGATGGCCTTCTGGCCTCCAAAATGACATCCTGCACCTCCTTGGAGAGTAGGGCCTGTTGAGATGCTAAGGAATCTTCCATGCAGCTAGATGGAGTGCTTTTAGCTGGCTGTAAAGAGTTTTGAAACTGTGCTGAGTCAGAAGAAGAGGCATTAGAGGCAGGGTCCATGGTGGGGAATGCGTCAGGCTCCTCAGGAGTGGGTACCAGTGTTGCCTTGGCCAGTCCGGAGCAATGAGAATCATCTTTGGTCTGTCTGCTTTGGTCTTTAATAGAACTTTGGGCAGCAGAGGAAGAGGAGGGAAGTCATAAACTGTCATTGATGTCCAACTGAAAGAAAGAGCGTCCACTCTCCAGGCCTTTGGATGGAAGATCCTTGAGCAGAATTTTGTCAATTGATGATTCTTGTGGGAGGCAAAGAGATCTATGTCTGGCCTTCCCCATTCTTGGATTATTTATGTAAAAACTTTTGGATGCAATTTCCATTCATGTGGATCTGTCATATTCCTGCTTAGGTTGTCTGCCAGCGTGTTTTCCTTGCCTGGCAAGTACTGTGCTTGTAGTTCCATTTGTAAGTCCACGGCCATGTTCCAAAGTGACATGGCCAGTCTGCATAGGGGGTAAGAATGTGTTCCTCCCTGTTTGTTTATGTACCACATGACTGTGGTGTTGTCAGTTCTTATTAATAATTGACCTGGTTGTAGAAGGTCCTTGAAAGCTTTCATAGCATTTATTACTGCTAGCATTTCTTTTTGATTGATGTGAAGGTGCTTTTCTTTTTGGGACCATTTGCCCTGAATGCACCGGTCTGTCATGTGCGCCCCCCAGGCGTAGTCCGAGGCATCTGTTGTGATGACTTGATTTGCTTGAGGCTTGCTGAATGGAAGACCTGTGTTTGTTTGGCATGCTTGAGCCCACCACAGAAATTCCTTTTGCAGACATGGAATTAGTGGTATTATTGTTTCTAAACTGTGGCTGTGTTGAGACCATACGTTTTTTAGGTACCATTGTAGTTTCCTCATATGCAGCTTTGCACATGGGATTAGTAAGATGCAAGATGCCATGAATCCCAGAGCCTGCAGGATTTTCCTTGCAGTTAGCCTGGTGCAATTTGCTAGTGTTCTGAAGTATTGTATTAGTTGCCCCTGCTTCTCTGGCATGAGGTAGGCCATCTGGGTGTTTGTGTCCAAATTGGCACCCAGGAAAATTATCTTCCGAGAGGGTATTAGCCTTGATTTCTTTTTGTTGTCTGTGTATCCCAGAGATTTCAATAACATTATTACATAAGCCAGATGTTTCAGAAGAATGTGCTTGCTGTCCGCTTGGATCAGGCAGTCGTCCAAATAGGGATATATTTCTATCCCTTGAAGTCTGCAGTAGGCAATTACTGATGCCAGGCATTTTGTAAATACTCTGGGCACAGTAGATAAGCCTAAGGGCAATGCAGAGAATTGATAATGGGTTGAACCTGCAAGAAATCTGAGGTACCTTCTGCAATTTTGTCTGATTGGGACATGCAGGTATGCCTCCTTGAGGTCCAATGTTACCAGCCAAGACTCCTTGCCCAGCATGGGAAGAAGTTGCTGTAGAGTGAGCATCTTGAATTTTGGTACAAGTAGAAATGTGTTTAGGATGGATAGATCCAAAATAGGTCTCCAATCTTTTCCCTTCCTTGGCACCAGAAATAGCCTGGAATAGAAACCTTGACCTTGTTCGTGCGTAGGTACCTCTTGAATAGCTTTCATGTTTATGAGATCTGTAATTTGCTTTTGTGCCTCTACCCTTTGATTGTGTGGCAGGTTTGGCATGCCTCTCATTTTTGGAAGGGTGTGAAAATGGAATTTGTAGCCTCTGTTTATAATGTCCAGGATCCATTTGTCCTTTGTGACAACATGCCAATTTTTTTGAAAATAATGCCAGCTTTCCTCCTAAGGGGGCTGCCATTTGAAACCTGGTTGGCATGCAAAGGGGAAAGTCATTGGGTTTGCTTTCTGAAAGATTGTGAGTTGTCCTCACCACCTCTTTGTGTAGGAGCTTGCCACTGTCTGCCTCTATACGAGCCTTGGGATTGTCCTCTGCCCCTCGGGCGCCTGTATCTGCCTCTTTGGGGTCTGTCTGTGGCAGGAAAGGACCAGTTTTTGGAAGGCCAATTTCTACTAAAACATGGGGGTTGAACCTGTAGAAATTCTTTCACAGTTTGCATTGATTTAGCCTTTTCCTCCATTTTCCTTAATACCTCCTCAGCCTTAGCACCAAATAGTACATCCTTTTGAAGAGGGGCGTCTAGTAATTTAGCTTTGACATGATCAGGCAAGGCTTGTTCCTTGAGCCAGGCATGCCTACGTATGACTAATCCTGTAACAGCAGCTCTACATGAGGCCTCTAGAGCATCAAAACCATATTGTAAGGTATGCTTACCCACTTGTTCTGCACTATGCATCAAATCCTGCAACTCCTTCAAGTCTAGTTGTTCAGGTTGTGACATTTTACTCTTCAATTGTGATAACAAAAACTGTTGGTATTTTAGCATATGAAACTGACAGTTTAAGGCCCTCATGGATAAGGTAGCCGAGGTATATACCTTTTTCCCCCCACCTTTCTAAGGATCTGGAATCTCTCTCGGAAGGCAATGGATTTTTGCCAATGGAGGCCTTAACTCCCTTGGGGCCCTGTGAGATGGTTTCTGGGTCAGCAGCATGGCTTTTGTAAAGAAATTGGTGTGAGTCAGGAACCCTGTAGTACCTGTCAGGCTTAACTGGAGCTGGAGGTAGAGAGTCCGGGTTAAGGCAGGCCTCCGAGTAAACATCATCTAGGATGTCCAAGACTGGAGGTATAGCCAGAGGCCTATGCTGAGGTAACAAGAGAAATTCCCTGAGCCTTTTCTTGGAATATGAATAATCCTGGCCTTCCCAGTGGAAGTGTTCCCTTAAGGTATGCAAAGTTTCCCCAAATGAGTAATCCTCAGGGGGGGATACAGAAGGGATGGACTCCTCCGCATCAGAGTCTTCAAAATGGGAGTAAGAATGTTCCTCATCATCAGAGTGCTCTGAAATAATGGTCCGGTGGGGGCTGAGAGCCTCTGATTAGAGTAATTAAATCCTCAGCCATTTTAAGCATCTGTTTCTTAGGCATGGGGCCTGGAGATGGGCCCTGTGTAGCTGGTCTCTTAGGGTGCATGGTTGCTTTAGACTTTGTGAAAGCCTTGATGGAGAAAGAAGAGGAAGGTCTGAAGACACCTTGAATGAAGGTGGACCTGTCCGCATTCTGAGTTTCAACGCCAAGAGTGGCTTCGGTATCTGTAGTCGGGGTGTGGGCCGAGGAGCCCGCGACCTCGGGCACAGGAGACACCGTCAAAGAAGTGTCGTCGGTAATCAGGGGCTGCATAGGCGCCTCACTGAGAACCAGACCACGTGTAGTCGGCTTTGGCGTGGTGTCGGTAGAGGCCGAGGACCTCGTGTGTCGGTCCTTGTCTTTGCGTTTTTTAGACAAAACCGGAGTCGGAGTATCCGACGACATAGTATAGTTAAATGCTTTTCCAAAATAATGCTGGGCGAACTCCACCCGGCACTGAATAGTGCGTTTGTTGAATGTAGCACAAAAGCGACAGACTGAGATGTCGTGGTCTGGGCCTAAACAAGGTATACAGAGGGAATGGAAATCCTTATGCGGTATTTGCTTCCCACAAGAAATACAATTATTAACTTTGTCTGACATCGGTCTGAGGGAAGAAAAGTTTCTAACGGGTACTTAGCTTTTAAGAAGACTTCGGTTTCCAAATTTCGTAATTTCAGGAGCTGGCCGACCGGCACTTGCGAACTGCTTCTGCTTCGGGCACCG
Organism: Protopterus annectens; assembly: GCF_019279795.1. Lineage (NCBI taxonomy): Eukaryota > Metazoa > Chordata > Ceratodontiformes > Protopteridae > Protopterus > Protopterus annectens. The sequence goes on along the minus strand of NC_056735.1, from coordinate 1,380,420,609 downwards.
CGCGGCAAGAAAGACTGAAGAAAATGGCGTCGGCTGGTTCCTTTATACCCCTGTCGCACTGATGTCAGGGAAGAAGTGACGACAACCGACGCCGGACCTAGACTTTGGAATTCGGCCGACCGAGGACCCACCTGACGGCAGAAGAACCCATCTGTTATGACTGCAGCTGTATGCACGATGAACATCAACAGCTAGTTGCACTGGTGCCAAAGCTACCTGCATGGACAATCTCTGAGTCCCAGTAGAACCCTGCTTCGAGGAAGAAGTCAGAAATGCCAAGGCCCCAAAAGGCAAGGATGGCTCCGACAGCTTTAGAGTCAACTACAACCCTCACAAAACCAGTATCAACACTTTGACTCTGAGAGTCAGCCTGCTCCGAAGAGATCAGAGCTGAGTGATTTAGGAACATGATCGGAGTGGAAGCAAAGCCTGTCTTTGGATATGACAAGGACATTCTCAAAAATCTCATGTCCAAATGCTCGGAAACCATCAGTTGGATCAGAGAAGGAGATATAACATGAGGATGAGAAGAGGGCAGGCTCATGGGTTTGGTGGAAGTTGGAGCCAGAATCACTCTCATCTGGATATGACCCCTGAGAAACTTAGTCATCATTATATCCACTTCTACTTCAGATAAGCTCCTGGAGGACCTAAGGGATGAACTTGTGGAGGGTGATCTGGAGGGTTTCCTTGGTGTTTCTTGTGTGGAGATGAGTAGATATCAGCTACAGGGAAAAACAATGGAAATTAGATTTGAGGTGTTTTGGAACTGGAAATGGTAGGATCTAAGGTTGCCGTTGGGTCCATTTTCTTAGAGACTTTAGCTGCAGGTTCGGGTACCAGAGCCAAATGAGAAGAATGGTCAGGGGACCATTTACTGGACTATTTTTCTTTCAGAGCTAGGTCATGTTTCTCTTTATCTTTTTTTTTTTTTTTTTTTTTGATGGGTTTGAGCCTCAACCAATAAAGAAGCAGAAGAGGAAGGAAGTAAGCCTTTTAGTAGTAGCTTGTTTCCCCTGTCATTCAAAGTATGGAAGTTGAATCCCAAACAAATGAAACAGTCATCTTCTAGACAGGCAGCACCCAAACAATAAAGACATCAGACCTAGGGATCTTATGCCCATAGGAAGTGCATTTCTTAAAGCCGGTAGACTTGTCAGCTATATTGAAAAACAAGTAGAATGAAATAAAGTGACTTTTTTTTTCTTTTTACACACATTTTCTTTACAGACACAGCAGTGAAGAAAAAAATATCAAAAATGTTATTTCAAACATTCCCACATTCCTTACAGTCAAGGTACACAGAAAAAGTAGCAGATAGATTACCAACAACGGTACTTAGGAGAATACACTAACAAGGGTAGAAAGGCCTAACTAGGAAAAAAAATTTGAAAGCTCCAGCGTTATGAAATCCGACTACTAAAGCTAAAGGCAAAGGGGGGAAGAGATATAGTAATAAAAGGAATATTCAAAATAAAAAACACAAATAAGGAGTATAGAGAATCCTATTTAACACCCTAGCTCTAGAGCAAAAAATCCACATACTGAAAAGGCTCACCCAGATTCTGCTACAGTTTGTGGTGAGGGAAAGGTTAGTTTGCTTTTTATTTGTTGTGTTTTGTATTACTTTATTGCCTTTTCCTATTTTGTATACTGTGATTTGTTTTCTTTACACTGTGTTTTACTTGTATTCTGCTTTTAACTGCATACTAAAACTTGAAAAGAGACCATACTAAAACTTGAAAAGAGACCACAGCCTGTCTCTTGTGAGTCGGACAGAAATTTTTCCCACCCTCTCACCTGGTTACTGTTGTGTTCTTAAACACCACTGTCTTTCTAGTTGCCTGTCCCTTATGTTAATTTGACCATATATCTCATTTCCTTTCTGCTTTTACTGGCTGGTGAGAGTAAGCACAAAATTATCATTTTGTGAAATCATTCCCCTTCAACTATTTAAATTTATTGGCCATCCTACTGTATTCCATAGTACCAGAATACAAAAGCGACCACCCCATTTCAATCTATTTTGCTGTTTTAAAAATAGTGACTCTCCACTAAAACTTAACTTTTAGACAGGTAAAACTTAAGTTAACTACTTTCACATCTAACTCCTCTAATGCACACTGCAGTGTTTAGGATAAACCATTTTTTTCATCTTACCTGTAAGCATCTATTGCAAGACAGTACAGTTGTGTATACCTACCATAAATGTAGATGATTGAGTGTATCCACTGTTGCAGTCATCACACTTGGGTTATCTACCTGCAGGTAAGCCCTCAGTCGGTCCGAATACGAGAGACTTAGTATTTCTGCGTCGGTTGCTGCCACTCCAGGACTGACGTCAGGTCGTCAGGGGTATAAAAACAGGCAGCTGATGCCATTACATCAGTTTTTCTTGCCCCAAATGTCAGGAGCCCTCAAATAGGGAGCTAAGTTATGGTGAAAAAAACACTACCAGTAAAAAGTAAATACCAACACCCTTGTAATTGGTGAGTAATACATTTAGAGAAGGAGAGAGAGAAAGATACATGGAGGCTGGAGGGTGGGAAACTAGGACTGCAACAGTGAATACACTCGATCATCTACATTTATAGTAAGTGTACACAACTGTACAATGTTCTTGGTGTTTCACTGTTGCAGTCATCACACTTGGGTTGCTTCCCAAAGCTGAAGAATGGGTGGAGGCAGTCAAGAAATGTTGGAGCTGGCTAATATGCCCTGCAGGACTGCTGTAGCAAAACCTGCCCTGTATTTGGAAAAGATAGGCAGGTGGTAATGCCTGGTGAAGGTATGAACAGAACTCCAGGTAGCAGCTTCCAGAATGTCCCTGGTAGGGACTCCCCTGAGGATTGCTGTAGAAGTAGAGGCTGCCCTGGTGGAATGTGTTCTGACCCCTGAGGGGTTGGTTTCCCATGGTGCTTGTAACAGAAATGTATAAAGTGTGCTATCCATTTGGAAATAGTTTGTTTAGATATGGCCTTGCCCTCTGCCCTGGTGCAAAGCTGAATAGTAGCTGGTCAGATTTTCTGAAGGGTTTAGTCCTGTCAAGGTAGAATATGAGCTGTCTGTGCAAGTCTAAAGAGTGCAGGATCCTTTCCTCTTTATTTTGAGTATTGGGAAAGAAGGTTGGCAAATGGATGGATTGGTTGAGAGCTAAACTGGACACCACTTTAGTCATAAAAGTAGGTTTATTTCTGAGGGAGACCCTGTTAGCATGAAAAATAATGAAGTGTTCCACAGCCATAAGTACTTGTAGCTCAGATACTCTTCTAGCTGAAGTGATGGCTAGAAGCAAGGCTGTTTTCTGAGAGAGGAATTTTAACGCTGCTGATGCTGCAGGCTCAAAGGGGGGGGGGGGGCGTGAGCTTTTCCAGTACAAAGGTAAGGTCCCAAGCAGGGGTGGGTGCTCTCCTTGGTGGCCTTAAATTGTTGGGCCCCTCAGGAACTGTTTGATGAGAGGGTGAGAGAAGAAAGGTGGCTTAGTGTTGTAGTGAGCCGAGATGGCAGAGGCATGGATCTTAATGGAAGAGATGGAAAGGCCTCTGTGGAGTAGATCTGCTAGGTAATCCAGGATTAGAGGTAAGGAGGGCAGAGCAGTGTCCGCTCCTTTAGACTGAATCCAGGAACAATACCTTTTCCACTTATCAGCATTGGATTTCCTTTTACTGGTTCTTCTGGCTTCCAGAATGACGTCCAGTACCTGCTTGCTTAGGCTGGTCACTGGGGGAGAATTCAAGGAATAAGCCAGACTGCAAGGTTCAGGGTTTGCAGTTGTGGATGCACGATCCGTCCATCCTGCTGAGTGAGGAGGGTTGGGATCTGAGGTAGATGCCATGGTGGCACTGGTGACAGGCTGCACAGTAGTGGGTACCCGTGCTGGCATGGCCAGTCTAGAGCAATCAGGATTGCCCTTGGTCTGTCCTGTCTTATCTTGAGTAGTATTCTTGATAGAAGAGGCAGAGGGGGAAAGGCATAAATTGAGAGGTTTACCCACTGGAAGGATAGAGCATTCACTTTCCATGCTCTGCGGTGTGGTGTCCTGGTGCAGAATTTGCTGATCTAGTGAGTGTAGGGGCAGGCATTAAGGTCTACTTCTGGTATCCCCCATTTCTGGGTTAACAGTCTGAAAGTGCTGGGATTTAATTGCCACTCGTGTGGCTCTAGGAGAATTCTGCTTAAGTCATCTGCCAGAGAGTTTTATTTGCCTGGCAGGAATTCAGCTTGTAGATGGATCTGCATGTCCAATGCCGTGTTCCACAGTGCCATGGCTAGCCTGCAGAGTGGGTAGGAGTGGGCTCCCCCCTGCTTGTTGCTGTACCACATAACTGTGGTGTTGTCTGTTTTTATTAACAGGGGTCCAGGTGAGAGAAGGGATCTGAAATCTATCAGAGCATGCTGAACAGCTGGCATCTCTTTTTGGTTGATGTGCAGATGAATTTGACTTGGGCTCCAGTGGCCCTGAATGCACTTGTCTCCCAGATGTGCCCCCGAGGCATGGTCTGATGCATCTGTGGTTAGGGTCTGGGCAGTGTGGGGTTGTGTAAAGGGAAGCTCATTGTTGTGGTTGCATGCTGCTGCCCACCAAATAAACTCTGTCCTTAGACAAGGTATGATAGGAATGACGGTTTCCAGGTCCTAAGAATGTTGGCATCAAACAATTTTTAAGTACCACTGAAGTTTCCTCATATGCAGTTTGGCATATGGAATTAGTAGAATGCAAGAGGCCATGAACCCTAGACCCTGCAGGATTTTCCTTGTGGATAGCTGGGTTCTGGTGGCCATATGAGTGAAGTAGCCTGTTAGATAGGCTTGTTTTTCAGGAGTAAGAAGTGCCATCTGGGAGGCTGTGTCCAAGCTTGCTCCCGGGAATAGAATCTTTTGACTGGTTACTACTTTTGATTTCTTTTCATTGATAGTGTACCCCAGGGAGGTTAAAAGGTTCTTTACAAATGTCAGGTACGGCATCAGCTTTACCTGACTGTCTGCCTGAATCAGGCAATCATCCAAGTAAGGGAATATTTGAATGTTGCTCTGTCTGCAATAGGCAATGGCTGGAGCCAGGCATTTTGTGAAGTGGATAAGACAAAGGGAAGTGCAGAGAACTGATAATGCATAGATCCTGCCCTGAAATGTAGATATTTCCTGCATGATTCCATGATAGGGATGTGCAGATAGGCTTCTTTTAGGTCTAGGGTGACTAGCCAGGCCTCTTTGGACAGCAGAGGAAGAAGCTGCTGAAGAGTGAGCATTTTGAATTTTGGTACCACAAAAAAGGTGTTTAGAATGGAAAGATCTAGGATTAGGCGCCAAGTGCCCTCTTTTCTGGGTACCAGGAAAAGTCTGGAATAAAACCCTTGACCTATCTGTTCTGCAGGAACAGGTTGAATTGCCCTTATGGAGAGCAGGGATTGAACTTGGTTTTGTGCCTCTGCCCTCAGGTTTGGAGGAATGTCTGGGAACCCATTCGGGGTTGGCAGTGTGTGGAAGTAGAATTTGTACCCCTGGGATACAATGTTGAGGACCCATCGGTCTTTGGTGATGGAGGTCCAGTTTTTTTGCATGGTAGGCAAGTTTTCCTCATAGGGGCATGAGCAATTAGGCAAGAGGTAAGGAGTGGGATTGACAAGTCATTGTGAATTCTTTCCATAAGGGGGTGGCTTAGCACTCCCTGTTTTAGAAGTGGAGGTACTCCATTGTTTAGATCTGTGCATACCCTGAGATTGTAATCTAAGGGGTCTGTTTCCCCTGGGTCTAGTTTGAGATGGCCTTGAGGCGGCTGGAAAGGACCAATGTTTCGATGGTCAATGCCTACTGAATCCTGGAGGCTGCACCTGCAAAATATTTTTGACTGTCTGCATAGACTTAACTTTTTCTTCCTTCTTATGTAGAACCTCTTCTGCTTTGGTGCCAAACAAACTGTCTTTATTCAAAGGAGCGTTTACTAATTTTGATTTGACATGGTCTGGCAAGGTCGGTTCTTTAAGCCAAGCATGCCTTCTCAGTACAGAACCAGTGACTGCTGCCCTGCAAGATGCGTCTAGGGTGTCAAACCCACATTGCAAGGTATGCTTGCTGACTTGGCTTGCAGAATGCATAAGCTCCTGTAATTCTTTATTTTCTGCACAGTCTGCAAAGGTAGATAATATTTGCTTAATAAGTTCCATAATATGTTGCTGGTATTTCAGCATGTGAAACTGGCAATTCAATGCCCTAATGGCTAGAGTTGCAGAGCTGTATACTTTTCTACCCCATGTGTCTAAAGCTTGGGAATCCCTGTCCGAAGTGGTGTCTTCCTAGCTGTAGTTGCCTTTATACCTTTAGGCCCTTGGGAAATGACCTCTGGGTCAGCAGTAATATTTTTGAAAATAAATTTGTGAGAGTCAGGGACTCTGTAGTACCTGTCTGGTTTCCTTGGAGCAGGGGGTAAAGTATCAGGAGTCAGACTGGATTCCATAAAGACATTATCCACAACATCCAGAACAGAAGGGATAGCTAAGGTTCTATGTTGTGGCAAATCTAAAAATTCTCTGAGTCTCTTTTTGGATTGAGGATAATCCTGGCATTCCCAGTGGAAATGCTCTCTTAAAGTATGAAGTGTTTCTCCAAAAGAAAAATCCTCTGGAGGTGAGGTAGAAGGAATGGATTCCTTTGCATCTGAATCCTCATAAGCAGATAAAGGCATGTCTTCATATTCAAAAATGTCAGAGTCGTCAGACTCTTGGTCAGTTAAAGCTGCTGGGGACAAGTCCCTTTCTCACTTAGCAGAGGAAGGCTGGCTTCCCCTAATCAGCATGATCAGGTTTTCTGCCATTTTAAGCATTTGAGATTGTGGCAAGGAAGCAGGTGCTTGAGATTGGGTTGTTGTTTTTTTAGGCATAGCTCGTAGTCTTGGCCTTTGAAACTTGGTAGTTTTAGACAAAACTGAATATGTGAAAGAAGTCATCAATTTGTGTCAAGTATTGGTAATGCGAAGAACTTCCTCAGACACTTGTGCCTGCTCAGCGGCTCCAGACCCATCCAAGGTAGAGACATCCACAGGTTCCGTAGTCAAAGGAGAGTCTCGCGGCATAAGAGACTCCGAAAGGGCTAAGTAGCAGCCTGCGAATCCATCAAAGCAGGCATCAGGGGCTGCGAAAGCGCCTCACTGAGTGCCAGCGAACTGGCGACTAGCTTAACGGAAGTGTTGTCCGCAGTTTTGGACCTGTGCGGTCTGTCTCTGTCTTTATCCTTACGTTTTCTCAGAAGACTTGTAAGAAGAAGTAAGTTGGATGGCTTACTGAAGCCATTTTGGAATACGGAGATCGACAGCAAAAGTATTTAGCAACAATAAGGGCCTGATGATGAATAGTTCGGGTGTTGAACAAAGCACAAAACTGACAGCGAGGAACGTCGTGGTCTGTGCCTAAACAGGTGACGCAGTAAGAATGGAAATCTCGGTGTGGTATTTGCTTTCCACAGGCAAGACAATTGTTAACTTTTTCTGACATCAGTTAGAGCAAGAAAAAAGGATCCCCAACAGGGTACTTAGCTTTAGAAGACTTCAGGATGACTCAATTCGGAAACGAAACTCAGGTAGAGGCCGACCGGCACTCGTGCAAACTGCTTCTGCTTTGGGCTCCTCGGCAAGAAAGACTGATGTAATAGCGTCAGCTGCCTGTTTTTATACCCTTGATGACCTGACATCAGTCCTGAAGTGTCAGCAACCGACGCAGAAATACTAAGTCTCTGGTATTCGGGCTGACTGAGGGCTACCTGTAGGCAGATAACCCAAGTGTGATGACTGCAACAGTGAAACACTTAGAACATCACCAGTTACTGTAGATCCCACATTCTGTCTCTCAGCAGTCATCTTGGGATTAGTGCTTCTGTTTTCTCCTGGTGAGAGAAGCAGTGCAGTTACATTATTTCCTGGAGACTGCTGATCACCAGAAAGCTTAATAACTGCTTTATAGGTGACAGCTTAGAATCTGTGCTTATATTCTGATCCTGATGAGAGTAGGAGCAGAGTGTATTGATTCCTTGTCTGGTTGCTATTCAATCTACCCAAACAAGGCTACAAGCCTGCAGATCCTTGCATCATCTGGGACAAGACTGTGGATCACCAAACAGGCCGTGGCCTGCTTCTCTTCTTGGGATTGGTGCTAAAACTAGCTAGTTTTTTAGCTAGAACTAGCCAGTTTTTTTAGTTTCAGCACTCAAAATTGTTTCCTTGTGCTCAGCACTTGCTCAGAACTCATTGTAAGCACTAAATAAACTACAAATTACTACAGCACTTGACTTTCCTCACTTGTCAAGAGGAAAACAGTTCTTGGTACTTAAAATAATAAGCACCTATCCAGGCATGTCCATGGGTCAGCTCCCAGTGTTTTCTCCTGTCCACCTGAAGAATCTGGGCATCTTGGGGTAAGGTAGCAATTGCCTCATGTACACTGACAACCCTCTCCTCCTACCACCCAACACTACAACCTGTGAGAGATGCACTTATATAGCCAAACTGGAAGCCAAGCTCTCTCCAGCCAAGAATGGACAAGACAGTCAAGAGGAGAAGGTTAACATCTGCACCACACCACACGTAACACATAGTCCTTCAAAACCCACACTACCAAAACCCACACAAAGAAACACAAAGCACACACTCACATTCACAGAGGCTCTGAATAAAAATCTGCCCAAGCAACAGAGACCTCTCAAGCTGAAATGCAGACAACCACCACCCCCCAACACTACCCAAATGACACATAGCCCACAAAATAAGTGTGCTACTCAACCTCAGCCCATAAGGCAGAACAACGTACCCAACACACTAGTCATAGGTGACACTATATTCAGGCACACTGATGTCCCACTCACCAGGCTAAACAAGGAGAAAGTTACTGTCAGCTGCATGTCAGGTGCCAGGATCTGCCACATAACGCATGCACTTAGGTCACTCCACAACAAGTACAAATACGACTCTGTCATTGTCCATGTTGGTGTGAATGACCTGAGACATACCTCCCTGGACTACATGAAAAGAGACATGGAGGAGCACTTGGATCTTGTAGCCCAGGAGGGTATGACCCTAGCCCTGAGTAGCATCCTGCCATTGCCCAGAATAATACTACAGTACAAGGACAAAATGATTGACTTCAACAATTGGCTACGCCTCTGGTGTCGTTCTAAGGGGATCCAGTATCTGTCTGCCTGGGACGACATGGTCGACAGACCACGATGCTTTGCCAGAGATGGCCTGCACCTGTCGCCCCTGGGATTCTGGATACTGGCTAAGGCACTTGCCACCCCTATAGTGCCTTTTTTAGGCAAGGTTCAAATGCTAAATTCACCACCGTAACAGGTATAAGCAAGCAAACTTTGAGGGTAATGCTACTCAAAGCTAGAAGTCTAAACCTCAAAATGCACTCACTCGAGGCACTCCTTAAAATGGAGAGCATCGACATCTGTGCAGTGACAGAGACCTGGTTCAAGGGTCCAGAGGGCACCCCTGCATTACCAGGCTATAATTCATACCACACCTTTAGGCCGCCTAACTTGGACAGAAACACTAAAGGCGGAGGTGTGTCCATATTCATTAAGGATATCCACACCTCCAGGTTAGTTGCTCAACATAATGCATCCAAAATTATCCAAGTGCAGCAAACACTGGGCAAGACTGCAATCCAAGTTGTAGCTTGTTACAGATCCCCCACCATGCCCCAGGATTCCCACTCTTAATTTCTTAAGATACTGGAAAATATTAAGGTACAACCCAATACCTTAATTATGGGCGATTTCAACTACATCACCATCAACTGGGAAAACTACTCATGTACCAACTCATTCATTCAACATTTTCTGAAATTCATAAATTCCAATGCCTTGGATCAGCTTGTCCACACCCCCACCAGGGCCAGCAATATCCTGGACCTGGTCATTGCCAATATGGGTAACCGGTGTTCCATGACAGAGGTCAACTCCTAGATGGTCAGATCCGACCACAAGCTAATCACCCTAGACATCCATATCCCACCCCCACCCCACCCTCATTAAGGAAACCACCATCAAAAACTACTCCAAAGCCAACTTAATGCTTCTTAAGACAGAAGTGGCAAACTTCACGACACCCATGCAGATGGAAAATAGAGGTACGACTGCTGAATCTTACACAAATGCACTGTATAAGCACACACACATGTGCATGGATCGTGCCATCCCCAACAGAACCAAGACACTATCCTCCAAAAAAAGGAAGCCAATCTGTTGGTCCCCTGCCATAAACAAACTCTACAACAGAAGGAAGAAGCTGTTGCAAAACAAGAGTAAAATCTCAAGATTGGAGGAACTTCCTGGTCAACCTCAGCAAGAAGCTGAGATCCCTCATAAAATCCTCCAAAGCCAGTTATAAAAATAAAATCACCACTGATTCCAAAGACAACCACAAAGCATTCTACAGCTATGTCAATAATCTCAATGGCAACACTCAGATCTGTTCTGAGCTACAGCACACTGGCACTAAATATACAGATCTAGCTGATATTGCCACCATCCTGACAGATAGGTTCAGTGCTAACTTTACCCCCCCCACCCTCTAAAGGGCCCATATTAATACCGGAAGAATGCAAAGCCCCTGTAATCATGGATGAACAAGTAAAGACCGCACTCTCCAAAGCCAAGAACACAGCATCCATGGGACCAGACAACATCCCAGGCTGCATACTGCACGAACTACAGAACGAACTGGCACCCCACATAAGTACCATGTTCAATCATAGCCTCACCTCAGGCTATGTGCCTACTGAATGGCACACAGCAACAGTTATCCCACTCCACAAAGGGGGTGCCACCATGGACCCCTGAAACTACTACCCCATTAGCCTGACAAGCCTAGTCTGCAAGGCCATGGAACATATCATCTTTGAGCTTATAAACAAATGACATAGATAACCTCCAAACCCTGGACTCCACTCAGTTTGGGTTTGTAAAAGGTAGATCATGTCTACTAAACCTGACTGACTTCTTTGAAGTCGTCATTAGAGCTGTAGACGAGGGCAAGGTAGTGCACACATCCTATCTTGACCTCGCCAATGCTTTCACTGCCATCCCCCACTCTGGAATTACAGATAAACTCACTAAACTGGGCATAAATCCCTATGTTACAAGATGGGTGGCCAGCTGGCTCACTGACAGGACCCACACAGTAAAAGTAGCCGACTCCAAGTCCGACTTCAGACCAGTGACGGGTGGAGTACCACAGGGTTCTATCCTGGGTCCTCTCCTGTTTGGCATCTACTTCTCTGAAGTGCAAGCCAACACAGAAGGTCTTTGGCTAACCAAGTTCGCAGATGACTGCAAACTGGGAGCCATAATAGAATCACCTAATGATGTAGACATTCTACAAAAGGGCCTCGCAGAGACAGATGCTTGGTGTCAAAGTCATGGCCTCAAGCTCAATGCCAAGAAGTGCATTGTCATCCCCTTTGGGAAAAACTCGGTACCCATGAACTACTACATAGGGGGTAGCTCACTAAACACTGAAAGTGTGATAAGAGACCTTGGGATACAGGTGGACAGTAGTCTCTCCTTTGATAACCACATCGTCACAGTAGTCAGGAAATCCTTCTATGTGGCACACCTCATCACAAAAGGGTTCTCCTCTAGAAAAAAGGAGGTAATTGTTCCACTCTACTCATCCTTCATCAGACCCATTATAGAGTACAATGTCCCGTTTGGCAAGTATCTCACAAGACACCTACAACAATTGGAAAGGCCACAGAAATAACTCACTAGGAGGATTACTGGCCTGAAACAGATGCCATATGCAGACCGTCTCAAAGAACTCCAGCTTTACTCCGTCGCATATTGCCTACTCAGAGGTGATCTCTGCCTAACATACAAAGCTATGTCAAACCCAGAACTGTTGGACATGCTACACTTAAAGAAATCTCAATCTCTCTGAACCACACGCTCTATGGACCTAAACTTTGTCACCACAATAAACAGAAAATGCTTGAGAGATAGATTCCTGTCCCAGAGACTTCCCATACTCTGTAACAAACTACCTATTCATGTCAAGCAAAGCTCCTCATTGGCCCTCTTTAAGAAAAATCTTGATGACTGGATGGGAAATAGAAAATTCACCCCAGGGATCACTTCTGTGGCACTGCTTGACAGGGGCACAGGAAAATAATTTTCTTGGGTGGCGAAAGCCAGGGAACCTTTTTGGCTAGGCTTATATAGGACCCAAGGCTGATTGCCTAGTACCTACCTATGAACCTATGAGTGATGTTGCAACAAACAAGATCTGAGGTATGCCAGGATTGTGGGGCATTAAGGGTAAAAGGAATAGCTTGAGAGCTGGATCCATGAATCTAGTAAAAGTGGCTGAGCCAGATCCAAGGTTGGATCCGAGACCCAACAGTTGAGGGATGAATGAAAATGACAATATTAGATATATATTTTTTTGTAATTCAAGTAAAATACCAACACATTTACCATTTTCATTCCCTCCCACCACAATAGGAAAAAAGTGCCCAAATCATACCTCTTAACCTCTTAGCACAAGAAATCTGGATAAAGCCTAAAATAATGGTGGGATAAAGGCCCGAAAATATGGACAGATTCTTAATATTGCTCTGATAAACTTAGAAAGTTAGTAAATAAAAATAAGTGGTCAATGTGCCCAAACTCACACTGGTAAACACAAAAGACAGGCACAGCAGATCAGCAAGAGATGTTTATTTTCACTCCACGAACAAACCTCACAGAACAGAAACAAAAACAATAACACTGCTACAGTTCTCAGCGCATTTTCATCGACATGCACTTCATCCTTAGAAAGTTGCTGGAATAACAGGAATTGTGTTAGCATGCATTGTTTGAAAGGTATGAAGCCTGAAACTCAAATGCATGTTATTATTTATTGACTTCAATCCTCATTGATTTGCCAGAAAACCACAAATTACATTAGGAAAAGACCAAAAATATAAGGCAAAAATCTAGACATTTTGCAAAAAAAAAAAAAAAAAAGGAACAGTATAGAGGTATCTGCAGGAAGTGAGATAGGTAAGCAACCCTATCAACCAGGTGTACTGATACTGTTTATAAGATCTTTCGTACCTTCTTATGACAACCTTCCAGAGAGGGATGCATATCTGGTGCACAGACCCATTGGGAAGAACTGACATTGAATCTTTCCTTACACAAGTGGAGTACATGAGCATTTTCTAATCAACACAGGAAATGTAACAATTGTCAGTAACCATGATATACAGCTGAATTTACTTAAGCTTACGTGCGCTTTGTGTCCTTTCATTAAAATACTAGGAAAGGGAAATCTGAAGTACTTTAAACAATTATCTATATAAATACATGAATGAATGAAAAAAAGAAGTTATGTTCTTACCATAACGTTCCATGTGAGTTGTTTATCTCGCCTTCATTCTTTACTGATGGGTTCGGAGCCGATCCCTGGCTCTGATACGGCCAACTGCAAAGCTCGAGGTCTTCAAACAGCTCGAGGCCAAATCCCTATCCCATGATGCACCTGGAATTACCTCAGATCTTGTTTGCTGCATATAATAATACCATATGTCACTCTTTCACTCCCAAGAGAAAGGAATAGAAGGATTGAATAACCAGGATGGATCCAGCATCTCAGTCATCTATCAGCCCAGGAGGGGGTAGGAGGGAGGGACATAAGAATGAAGGTGAGATGAACATCTCACATGGACTCACATGGAACGTTATGGTAAGAACATAACTTCTTTATGTGAAGTTGTTCAATCTCACTGTTCATTCTTTACTGATGTGTAGCGTCCCAAGCACCATCAATCTTGGGTGGCTCACGGGAGTTTATTTCTCAGGACCATGGATCCAAAAAAGGCCCTGTCCCTGGAGGCCTTGTCAACTTTGTAATGAGTGATAAAGGTATGAGATTTTGACCAAGTGGCTGCTGCACAAATGCTGTCAATGGGAAGTCTGGCAGAAAAGGCAGACGATGTAGAAACTGCTCTGGTTGAGTGAGCTTTAATCTTATGTTGCAAAGGCATACTGGCAGCTGAACAGGCAAAGGTGATACAATCAGATAACAATTTAGACAGAGTTGTTTTAGCCACTGTCTCCCCTTCCTGGAGTCTGAAAATGAAACAAAAAGCTGGTCTGATTTTCTGAAATCTTTTGTTCTACCTAAATAAAATCTGAGCTGTCTGTGAACATCAAGTTTGTGCAGCATATACTCTAAATTGTTAGAATGGTTGGGGAAGAAGACTGGCAAATCAATAACTTGGTTGAAATTGGTTTCAGTGCAAACTTTGGGCAAGAATGAGGGATTTGTTCTAAGTGATACTCTGTCAGCATGAAAAAACAAATAGGGAGCTTGATGGATAAAGCATGAAGCTCTGACACTCTGCGGGCAGAAGTAATAGCTACTAGAAAAATGGTCTTCCAAGACAAAATTTTGAGATCACAAGATGAAGCTGGTTCAGATGGTAGAAGAATTATGCAGGAAAGCATAAAATTTAGATTCCATGGAGAATAGGGAGATTTTCACAGGTGGTCTAGTATGAAAAGTCCCTTTGAGAACGGCTTTGGATAACTTGTGAGACATGATATTCAATCCTTCAAATCCAAGATGAAAATTACAAATAGCAGCCAATTGAACCTGAACTGTTGCTGCTGCAGCTCCTTTCTTAAAAATCATAGTCAAGAACTTTAAGATGGAGGCCATAGGGGCTTGGTAAGTATCAATATTATTTTTAGAAGCCCATATAGAAATTTTTTTTCCATTTGCTAAGATATAGCATCCTAGTAGAAGATTTATGAGAAGACAAAATGATCTGTTTTGTCTCATTGGAAAGGTTTTATAACCTGGCTATGATGGGAACTGGAGCAGCCAAGCTGTCAGCTTCAGGGACTGCAAAGAGGAATGAAGATCCCCTGACGGGTGAGACAGAAGGTCTGGAACTGGGTCCAGAATCCAAGGATTCTTCAAAAGATGAAGATGAAGAAAGGGGAATAAAATCTGACGAGGCCAATGAGGGGCTATTAGAATGATGGTCCTTCCCAGGGATTTTGCTTTCTGTAGAACCTTGGGTATCAACAAGATTGGTGGAAATGCATAGAGGACACCTGGAGGCCAATCGTGAACGAGTGCATCCCATGGGGCTTCTCCTGGAGGGGGGAATCAGGGCAAAGTAGCTTCTG
The DNA here is from genome assembly GCF_019279795.1 of Protopterus annectens. Classification (NCBI taxonomy): domain Eukaryota; kingdom Metazoa; phylum Chordata; order Ceratodontiformes; family Protopteridae; genus Protopterus; species Protopterus annectens. The sequence goes on along the minus strand of NC_056735.1, from coordinate 1,380,405,432 downwards.
CATTTCATGTTCATGTGACTGGCAAAAGGTCACAACAAGGCTGGCCCCATCTGTAGAATATCCTGTCCGCTATTTCTTTCTTGAGGGACCACTCATAGGGCAACAAGATTGCCCTGCTCAGTTTGTCTGCTATCACGTTGGATCTCCCCGGGATTTGCGTTGCCAACAGAAAGTGCTGGGTGGAAACAGCCTACTGCCAAACTTTGACAGCCTTGTGACAAAGTGGATAAGACCTGGTTCCTCCTTGTTTGTTCATATACCAGACTACTGACATGTTGTCTGTCTGAATTGCAATTGTACCCAGAGGAAGAGAGTCCTTAAAGTACTGCAATGCCAAAAGTACTGCTCTCATCTCCAGGACATTGATATGCAGATCTAACGCTAGAGGAGTGGTTTCCAGCTCTGAAATTGTAATTTTATTAACCTTTTTGGGCTGATTTCTATCCCTTTCAACTTTTTGGCTTAATAAACATGTGTGTTTGCACATTTTTTATATCATGCAGCACTGCAATGCTACAGTTAAACTATTCCAGGTACCAGGAAGTCTGATCTTCAAATTTTCCCTTAGAACTAGCTGGTTTCTCAGCAGTAGCACTAAAATCTGAACCCCCTGTGACTAGCACTTACTCTAGAACCTGCTGGAAAGCACTAGGAAGCCTGAAACTGATACAAGCACTCAACTCTCCTTGTCAATAAGGAGAAATTAATCGTAGGCACTAAATAGCCTATAACTGCAAAGTACCTTGCAAAGGTAAGGGAAAACAGCTCTTATACTTTACGAAAAAAGCACCTAAACAGGCATGTCCAAGGGTCATCTTCGGGTGATTTCTCCTGTCCACTTGATGAATCTGGGCATACTGGGGCAATGTGGGAACTGCCTCATGTACACAGACAATCCTTTCCTCCTACCACCCAACACTACAACCTGCAAGAGATGCACTTACATAACCAAACTGGAAGCAAAGCTCTCTCCGGCCAAGATTGTGCTAGACAGTCAAGAGGAGAAGGTTAACACCTGCACTACACCTCAAGCAACTCATAGCTCTTCAAAACCCACACCATCAACACCCACACATAGCAACACTAAACCCACATATGCGGAGGCCCTTAACATTAACCTACCCAAGCAACAAGGACCTCCTAAGCTGAAACGCAAACAACCACCAGTCACAACCAAAGTGACACATAGCTCACAACATCAGTGTGCCACCCAACAACAGCCCTAAGGCAAGACAATGTACCCAACACTTTTAGTCTTAGGTGACTCTATAGTCAGGCACACTGAGGTCCCACTCACCAGGCTGAACAAGGATAAAATTACAGTCAGCTGCCTGTCGGGTGCCAGGATCCGCCACATAATGCATGCACTCAAGTCACTCCACAACAAGTACAAATATGACTCTGTCATTGTCCATGCTGGAGTGAATGCCTTGAGATGTACCTCCCTGGACTATATGAAAAGAGACATGCAAGAGCTCTTGGATCATGTGGATCAGGCAGGTATGACCCTAGCCCTGAGTATCATCCTGCCTTCGCCCAGAAAGACACCAAAGTATAAGGACAAAATGATTGACTTCAACAATTGGCTAAGCTTCTGGTGTCATTCAAAGGGGATCCAATATCTGTCTGCCTGGGAAGACATGATCGACAAACCACAATGCTTTGCCAGAGATGGTCTGCACCTGTCACCTCTGGGATTCAGGTTACTGGCTAAAGCTCTTGCCCCCCCTATAGTGCCTTTTTTAGGCAAGGTTCAAAAGATAAAACCACCACCGTAACAGATACAAGCATGCAAAATCTGAAGGTAACGCTACTCAATGCTAGAAGTCTAAATCTCAAAATGCACTCTCTCGAGGCACTCCTAAAAATGGAGAACATCGATATCTGTGCAGTAACCGAGACCTGGTTCAAGGCTCCAGAGAGCACTCCTGTAATACCAGGCTACAACTCTTACCACACTTTTCGGCCACAAAACCAAGACTGAAACACTAAAGGTGGAGGAGTGTCCATATTCACCAAGGATATTCACACCTCCAGGCTAGTTGCCCAACACAATGCATCTGAAATTCTCCAGATGCAACTAACACTAGGTAAGACTGCAATCCAAATTGTAGCTTGCTACAGATCCCCCACCATGCCCCAAGATTCTCACTACATCTTTCTAAACATACTGGAAAATATTAAGATACAACCAAACACCCTAATACTGGGTGATTTCAACTACCCTAACATTAACTGGGAAAACTACTCGGGTACCAACTCCTTTTCCCAACGGTTCTTGGAATTCATAAATTCCAATGCCCTGGATCAACTAATCCATTGTCCCACCAGGGGCTCCAATATCCTAGACCTGGTCATTTACAACATGGGAGATAGATGCTCCACACCAGTGGTCACCCCTTCATTGGTCAGGTCTCACCATAAGCAAATCGCCCTTGTCATCCACATCCCACCCCCACCCCCCAGTAAGGAAACCTCCTTAAAAAACTTCTCCAAAGCCAACTTCATGCTACTGAAGTCAGAAGTGGCAAACTTCATGACACCCATGCAGATGGGATCTGAAAGTTCGACTGCAGAATCCTACACTAAGGCACTGTACAAGCACATCCACTCGTGCATGAATCGTGTCATCCCAAATAGAACCAAGATGCTCTTCTCCAAAAAGGAAGCCATTCTGGTGGTCTCCTGCTATAAACAAACTATACAACAGAAGGAAGAAACTGTTGCAGAAAAGAGGAAAATCCCAGGATGCAAAAACTCCTTCACCAGCCTCAGTAAGAAGCTGAGATCCCTCATAAAATCCTCAAAAGCTAGTTACAAGAATAAAATTGCCAAAGATTCCAAAGACAACCACAAGGCATTCTATAGTTATGTCAAGAATCTAAATAGTAATGCTCAGATCTGCTCTGAGCTACAACAGAATGGCATTAAATATACTGATCCCAAGGATATTGCCAATATCCTGGCAGATCGATTTAGTGCCAACTTCCCCCTCCTCACACCCCCTAAAGGGTCCATCTCAATACCAAAAGATTGCCAAATTCCGGTAATCATGGCCACACAGGTAGAAATCGATCTCCAAAACTAAGAATACAGCATCCATGGGACCAGATGACATCCCTGGCTTTGTACTACATGAACTACAAAATGAATTGGCACCTCACCTAAGTGTCATGTTTAATCATAGCCTCACCTCTGGCTTCATGCCCACATACATGTCAAGCAGAGCACCTCCTTGTCCATCTTCAAAAGGAACCTTGATGATTGGATGGAAGACAGGAAATTCACCCTGGGGATCATGTCAGTCACCCTGCTAGACAGGGGTCCAGAGAAGTAAATATTGTGGGAAGAAATATCCAGGGAATTGTTATGGCTAGGCTTGTATAGGCCCTAGGGCCGACAGCCTAGTACCAACCTATGAACCTATGTGTCTCTTGATTGGTCCATGTGCCTTGGGCAGTCTTTCCCTGAAAATGCCCCCCACCCCATCAGGGAAGTGTCCGTGGTCACTGTGGCCGCTGGAGGGTGTAGCACAAATGGGTATCCTATTGTGACATGAAGTGAGGGCAACCACCACTGAAGGTCTTTTTTGCAAGAATTTGTGATCATTATAGTGTGAGTTATGGGGAGCTCTTGGTAAAACCATTGAGTGAACAACAGCCACTGTAGTATCCACATGTGCATACGAGCTAGTGGTATGGCTAGAAATGCTGCTACCATCATGCCTAATAATTTCAGAACTTCTGATGCTGGTGCTCTGTCTTTTGATATCAGGATGCTGATGTGTTGACGAAGAAGATAGACTCTTTCTATTGGAAACCTTAGTGTAGTGGTGGTGGTGTCCAACTCCAAACCGATAAAAATGATATGCTGCGATGGTGACAAGGCAGATTTTTCTGAGTTGATTGTAATGCCCAGATGATTGCAGAGTGACATAGTGGACTCCGTGGCCTGAATGAGTTGATACATAGTGGTGGTGGTAAGGAGCTAGTCATCTAGGTACGGAAACACCTGGAATTCTAGACACCTCAGGTGAGCTGTGACCACTGCCATGCATTTGGTGAACACTCTGGGGGCTGTAGTGAGACCAAAGGGCAGGGCTCGAAACTGGTAATGATTGGCTCCCAGCCGGAAACACAGGTGATCCCTGGATGGTCTGGCCATTTTTATGTAGTAGTACCCATCCTTGAGATCTATCCAATTGTCTTTACCTAAGAAGGGAAGTATAGACTGAAACGTGGCCATCCAAAACTTCTCTTTCTTTACGTATTGGTTCAGTCTGCTGAGGTCCAATATGGGTCTCCAGTCCCATGTCTTCTTTGGAACCAAAAAGAATCCTGACTAAGTTCCGGATCCTGTCTGGTCTGCTCGGACTGGTTGGATGAGTCTTTTCCTTAGCAACGTTTGGACCTCTATTGCTGCCTGATCCCTGTAACTGGATGGGACATCTGGGATTTTTCTTATGATTGGGGAATTGTGGCGAATGGAATGAAGTACCCTCGGGAAATGATACTTTGTACCCAGCTGTCTTTTGTTATTTTGAGCCAGGCATCTGGGTACAAAGATAAGCAACTCCCAACTGCCTCCAGAGCAGGACAGTTGGGCCTCCTCTTAGGAGCATTTGTAGGGCTTCCCAGAGATGTGATCTCTGTCACCCTGGTGTTGCGGACCCCCTCTGCCGTGAGGGCGGTGTCTTCCATTATTTCCCCCACCTCTACCCCTGCAGGGGGGGGGGGTTCACCACGTGTGTCCTGAAAGGCATCTTGGACTTTTCATAACCACATTTTTCCTCCCCTATGACCTTTAGGGTAAGGTCAGGTAGCAGTGGAAAAACAGACCCCGACTGCAGACAGAGCCTTTCCATCCTGTTTACATCTGATTAAGGTTTCCTTCACTTTAGGCCCAAAAAGAGACAAGCCATCAAAGGGAGTGTTCATGAAGGAACACAAGCGCATCCGGGAATGTCTCCTAAGAGCAACTCCTGTACCCGCTGTCCTACTCATTCCATCAGCTGCATAAGAGATGAGGCACATGGATGAGTTGACAATAGAATTTAGGGTAGCAAGCTGGGCAGCAACTTTGTCAGAAGCTCCTGCAGCTACTGTATCCTGAAGAGTATCGCCTAACTCCTTAAGGAGATCTCTTTGTAACCTAGTAAAATGGCTTAAATAGTTCAGCGAACGGAGAGCAAAGGTCGCTGAACTAAACATGCGCTTCCCATATCTATCCATAATCCTGGAGTCTCTGTTAGGAGGATGGATAGATGAGGAAGTTTCAGACATTTCCTTTTTGTTGGCTGCTGCCACCACCATGGCATCAACTGGGACACATTTTGTTAAAAATGTTTTGTCAAGGGGTGCAGAAATTAATTTATTAGAGCTCCTAGGGACAGGCTCCACAGTATCTGGAGACTCCCATGACCTTCATGAGACCCGCTGCATCAGCTCATCGAAGGGCGGAGACACCCAAGAGGGGGAGGGCTGAGACCCAAAAGCCTTCAAGAGAACTGACTCGTCCTTAGTAGGGCTTTTGGACTGCCAGTCACCCCTCTGCTGAAGGATCTCAAGTACCTCAGCAAAGGAGATATCCTCAGAGGGGGGGATTGTGGGGACCCTACTGACTCATCTAAGTCAGTATCCGATGTTAGAGACTCCTGTGGGGAGTCTAGGTGTTTCCTCTTACACAATCTCTTCCTGAGAACCTCATCAGTGGGAGCTTCTGGTGAGGTCTCGGAAGAGCAGGGGACACCCAATGGGGCTTCCTGAGGCTCTGGGTCTCTACGCTTGGTCAGGACATGCGAGGCGGAAGCAGACACAGGCACTTTGGGGGAGGAGGAAGGCAGACCTGAGGTCAAGGATGTCCTAGGAGACATGACTCTCCTCATGGCATCGAAGGCACCCCTGCTCTGATGCAAGGGAGCCGATGGATCTGAAGAAACCATCGACACTGGGACAGTGGGATCTGAGCCCGAGGTAGGACCCGAGCTCAAACGAGCCAAGACCCCGGGAGGCAAAGTTGGAACTGAGAAGTCAGTCTGACTGTCCTCCCCAGACCCAACCAGAGAGTGTCGGCTCCTAGAGTCCTTGATCGGCACCGAGGATGTCAGAGTACACAAAGTCGAAGACACTGGAGCAGGCATCGGCTCCGAGGGTTCCATTAACATCACGTCTGCCTCCTCCGGCTTCGAAGTGCCAGCATGGCTCAGAGGAGGAATAGTTAGAGTTGGTGCAAGGGTCTTCAGCTCCAAAGCCATTTAGGTTGAAGCCGATAGCATTTTTGCTAATGCCGATGCCAACAATATCTTCTGTACCACACGATCCACATCCAGATCTGACAGGCTGACAGGCTGACAGGCTGATAGATGATTGAGAGAAGTGTACCGAAGGTTGTACCGACTGGAGAAGTGGACTCTTCGGCACTTCAGGCACCGGTTCCAAGACTGAGGACCGGCTCCGAAAGGTAAAGACTGTTGGCTCCAATGGCAGTGGAGCCGAAGTTGAAGATTTTTTTGCGTTCTTCAAGTCCGATGTCTTGGAAGACTTTGAGGACTTGCTGGATCAATCTTGGTCACTCAAAGCTTCCTGAAATGAAGGCTTCAACATGCCTCTATCGATTAGTTTCCTCTTTTGTTCCTGCAGGACCCTTGAGGAGAAGGAATGACAAATGGAACAACTGCCTTGCAAATGCAGAGCCCCTAGACAGTAAACACAATTAACATGGCTGTCTGTAACAGACATCTTTTGTCCACACTTTGGGCACTTTTTGAAGCCAGACTTAGGGGATGCTTATCTTGGTCAGCCATAGTAATGTTAGGAAAATTACTGTTGCCACAAAAACTACAACAATAATTATTCACAGAAGCCTGAAATAAAGGCAGGCTAAATAGGCAATAGCAAATTTCCACTCAAGCCTTAAACAAAAGCAGGCTAAATCACACACACACAGTAATACAAGTATAAATTCCAAGCAAACTATGCAAAGAGAAGGAGATAGCTGCTAAGAAACAACAACCTTATGTAAATTATGTAAGGTTTACTGTAAACTTCACAGTAATAAAGTACTAAGCTTATCTATAAAAAAAGCAGAAGGCTAGACAGACCACACAGCAAATGACTATAACTAAGAAATTGTGACAAAAGGTCACTGAATAACACACTGCAAGCCGAGAAACAAACAATAACTTTATCTAAATTATCTAAGGTTTAATGTACTAATCATTATCTATAAAAATGCAGAAGGCTAGACAGACCACACCAAGTAGAGAAACAACTATTAAACTAGGCCTAAAAGAGGCCAACTAGAAATTTATTAAAGCACACTAAATGGGATGGGAAAACACACTGAAAAGCTATAAGAGCTTTATCAACAAGCCTAAACTATCTAACTATTCTAACTAGCAAACATTTTTAATATGAAAGTAATGAAAAAACAGCTTAACTGGCCCAAGCTAAATCAGAACCACCAATCTGTTGCAGCGGCAAACTAGATCTGGGGTAATTCCAGGTGCGTCATGGGATAGGGATTTGGCCTCGAGCTATTTGAAGACCTCGTGCTTTGCAATTGGCCGTATTGGAGCTGAGGGATCCGTTCCAAACCCATCAGTAAAGAATGAATGGCGAGAAGATTGAACAACTTCACATTAAAAATCTTTCCACTGCTGGTACTGAGGAACAAAATTACTTTCAAATCATTTCCTTATCAGTAGCAGCTGTCACTTATACATGAAACTGCAAGGATCCCTCAGAGCAATGTCAGTTTTGATACCTGAGGGAAAAGTGTGTGTGTGTGTGTGGGGGGGGGGGGGTGACAACTGTCAATTCATCTTGGACTACATAAAGATAACTTGAACAAAGGCCTGCAATTTAGCTACTTTTTTGTTCTTGCTGTATAACTCCTTAGTATACTGTAAAACAAGCCCTGAGACACACACAAATGAAGGTCATTCAAGACATAAAGGAAACAGAACTGTTATAGAAGGTATATAAGATGACAATGACTGACACTAATCCCATAATAGGTCAATGGCATGGAAATATACCACTACTTCCTTATGTCTAGCATGACTCGTATAAAGCAGATTTGAAATGGATTATGGGAAGGAGAAAGGCTTAAATTAAGATTACACTGATATGTCAAGCCTCACTGGCAGCCATTTTGCAGAGATCATATTAAAATTCTGTAAAATGCAGTCACAGTGATTTTGATATATTAAAATAACTCAGAAAACAAAAACAGAGTGAAAAAATAGATTTTTTTTTAGTTATAAGATTGAGTTTTCCTTTAACAACAAAGCACAGAATGCCAGCAGATGCTTAACTTTTGCACATACACCCTATCATTTATCGGTCACATTCTGTTACTAAATAGAAATATGCCACTTGAAGTGAGCATGAAACTATGTATTCTTAAGGAATCTACTATTCTACTCTTTTAAAGCCAACATTCTTTATGACAGCAGCAGAAACTGAGGTAGAAAATGGAAACGAATGAAGGTAGTTGGTAATAGAAGATCTGTATATAAAACAAATGAAAAGCATGAAAGAACAAGTAACAAGCTGTGTATTCCAGAACAGAATATACTATTACATAAAGACATTTATTTCAAACAGAATACTCTATTGTTTAGTGTATTTATGACATCAAATGAATGACTTGCGTGCTGAAAACACATTTCAGTCTTATGACAGAACATTCCTTTTTTAGGAAGTGAAGAGATAAAAAAAGTTTGGGGTGAGCAGCTATAGGTAAACTGATTAAAACTCCAAATATCTGCCCATGTGTAAAAGCAATACTTTTGGTTATGTGGAAAATGATCAAGAATTTGGATTTTACACTGTTTTGTAACATAAATCTAATCCCTAAATGAGTGTGTACTTGCATGTGTGTTTGCAAGCTCACGGTTATATGCAATGTTCGTTTGTAAAGCATGTCAAGAGGCAGGAAAAGGAGATACATGAACACTTAGCATTTATGCACAGTGTTTAAAACACACCAGGAGCAAGCCAGTTTGTCCCCTGCTGACAGGGGAAACCATGCAAACTGCTGTAAACCAAATGGCACGTCACATTTAAATTTCCTTTTAACAGCAAAATGGAAGACTTCACTCTTTTTTTAGACAAAATACATTTCCAAAGGAGTGGCACAGTGGCCCTGCACTTAGTGCTGTTACCTCAGAGAGATTGATCCCACAGTGTGGATCTCAGCAGGAGTACCTTACATGCAGAAACGGCATGTCCTGTTTGTGTTCAAAAAGGAATTTTACCATGCCCTGGTTTCCTCGTGCATCCCATAGAAATGTTGTAGGTGAGCAAGTGAGTGAGTTAGTAGTGTCAGTGTCTGTGTGTGTCCTGCACACTGAATTGGTACCCTGTTCGGGATTAGTCCCTCATCACTTTTTCCAGACAGTGTCGTGACAGTCTTTGCCTGTCTCATAACTTGAACTAGATTAAGGAGTAATCTGAAAATAAATGAATAAAATCTCCATAGGGATAAAAATAAGAGTTTCAAGCTATCCACAGGAAAAGTGATATATTACTAAACAAGGGGAGGACGCATACACTATGGGCAAAGCAAGTAGCAAACTGAGAATGTGATGGTGAAAGAGAGATTTTGTTACTAATCCTGTATGGTGGAAAAGCATATTTTTGCCTGTAAATGTTATATGACTTTGGCACTATAACCAACCACACACTTATCAAGTCAACATTAAAACTACCATAACTGTCAAATGCTTGTTAAATTGATAAACAACTGTGTATGAAGCAAATACAAGCTGTGTGGACAAACCACACCATTCACTTCCAGCATGACTTTATTCAAAAGTTATGGTTAGACTGCCACAGACTGAGATCCTGTCTCCTGAAAATGAGATTTAGCAACATCAAAACATAATTAAAAAAGGGGAAAATGTCAGTTAGATGAAGTAGCAGTAATAGAGGAAAGGAGAATGGAATGATGGACAGCTGACCCCTATCAGAAAAAAAAGTTTTCTTCCACCACCATTTTATATTACCATGTTTAAAATTATTAGTCTGCATTTTTCCCAGAAGAAAATGGTTATTTGCCACAGAGCTGTAGATAGGTTGTTTGGCTCAATGGGCAATGCCCCTACTTGGTGCCTCTCCAGGTTGAAGAGCAAGAAAGAAAGATGGAAAGAAAAAGTCCTCCACAGGCTTGAAGATAAATCTCAAAAACTGCAATTTCAGGATATAAATTAGAATGCCATTATTTAGCCTTAAGCCATAGAGAATGAATCCTTGACTACAGCCCAGGTGACCCACATGTAGTAGGCTGGAAAGCCAGGAGTAAGTGATCAATGTTGACTAACCTATCCTGTGGAACATGAGAATTTAAGCCACAGATTATTTTATAAGGATAATAATATGCCATTGTATTCAAGGAAACATTGTAAAAAGGGCATTATGCCATGTTATAAATGCCAGTTCTGTAAATACATATATAAAAAGATTAATTTATACATTCCAAGACAGAAAAAGTTTATTTTCTAAATGTATCTGCAGGTTGTGACTCTACAAATTTGGTCTATATTGCTACCTACATGGAATGCCAGTCTTTTTACACACTGGTAAAAGTAATCAGAAGTTAAAAGGAGTAGGGGAATATTTATTAGACTGAAGAAAAGGGCATACTAATGTTTTGTATAAGCATGTTGAAGAGCTGAGGGAGGGAATCATTGTTTTATGTTTATTTTTCAATTGATAAATGAAAATATGAGAAGTGGTGATCTGTTTACAAAATCAGAACGTACCAACTCCAAATGGATTGATATATTTAGAGCAAACCATCTACCAGGTTTGAATGGCTGTTGTTGTATTAAACCTATTTTAAAGCTGCTTCCTTTAATATAATTTATGCTATTAAACAAGTGTTTTATTGATGCTACGTGTTTACATTATATTTAAATGATTAGGATACGTACCTCTGTGTTTTTATAAACCTGATGAAGCACTGCATGTTAAGTTTTGTTATTTTATATTACAATCAACATGTTTTTGCAATTCTTTGTCTCCTTTAGCTGACCTTTTCGCTGAAAAGGAGGTGGCATCAGCCTGCTACAGTGGTAAATTGGTGACATTTGCAGGAATAGATATGTATCGCTTAGCAATGGTCTTAATAATGCTCGCACTGCAAAACAGTGAGTCACTTTCAAGGAAATGGCATCTGCAGTAGTCTGGTGTGCTCCTCCTGTGTGTGGCTATTGCAAAGCTCTCAGTATTGCTAGAGGGAAAGAGACAGGTAAGTGGTCTGAATGACCAAATGGCTGAAGTATTGCTGTCATCCAACTCTTGCTTCTAATGAAAGGATGGGTCTGGACCCATCTTTTGCATTGATGTAGGTGGTGCTGTTGATCACCTCAGACAGGACATGAATGGGCTACAACCCAGCCCAGGAAAGGGCTCAGTATAGTATTCTGTATTATTTTTTGGTTTAGCCCCATCATTTGTCCAATTTCTGTCCCTCAGGAAAAGGAATAAACAGTTGAGTGAAAGCAGAGGAGCCAATGGGTGAGTCAAATGGACCAAGAGAAGAAACAAAATTAAGATGAGTTAATTAAAAGTAACAGTTCAATATCTCTAAAATACAATAGGCTAAAATTGCATAATGGCATCCGAGAAAAACGAAGCAGGTGTTTTTTTTTTTGGGGGGGGGGGCTAGCATTAGTTAAAGTACCCTGGTGAGTTAGCTGAAAAAAGACAAGGTGAAAATCATCCACAACAGAAATGGTTCTCTGAATTATATAAAACAAGCAGGCAAGCCCAGTGCATGAAGCCATGCAGGTATCAAGATAACAAAATAAAACTAATTAACAAATAAAATACAAAAATTTGAAATTTTATGCAGCTGTCAGAATCAAATTTTAATGCAACAAGCTTTGAAAAGTATAAATATGCCCCAAAACATAACATACTGTTTCAGTATATACAAAATTGTTACTGTACACAAATTAGAACCTGTACAGGACTTACAGAGGGAGAACACACCAATTTGTAGAACTTCAAGGCAAGTGATTAAACTCAACAATAGTCAAACAGTTAAGCCAGAGATTTTTGGTCCAAAATGATGATTTTCAGCCTGTTTTTTTATAAGCTAACTCACCTGATTCTCTTCTTTAGGACTTGGTTCTCAGAGATACCTATCAAATAGGCAACAAGCTGTAAAATGTAAAAAATAAAAAAAAAAAAAAAAAAAAAAAGAAACATACTCAGCATTTCTCCTTGTCTCTGTTAGTGCTCTTCATGGATCAATAAATGATCTCCACATCAGAACCAAACATGCCAACATAAAGCAACATGCACATGACTCTACCCTTATCTTCTCAGCTCCTAACAGAGTCCTTTTCATTACTAAGTCATGGTTACATACCTCCACCCTAATCCTAAATGCAAAGAAAACCAAGTTAATGCTATTCTTACCAAAACAGTGCCAAAACCAAAAACAAACCTTTAGTATTACATCAAAAGACAAGGGTTCTTATTAGATGACCGAAGACGCATTCTTTCGAATGCGTCTTGATCGAACTTGAAAAGATGAAAAGGCAAAATGATGAAACGGCATATGAGCAAATGATTTCCCTGGGAAAGAAATTGCTTGGCCGCGTCCGTTACTTTGCTGTTTTCGTTACTGTAGTGCGGTCTCTGAGTTGGTATATTTAAGTAGGGGGGGTGGAGGGCACAGCCCCCCCCCATTGGGGGTGTGGGGGGCAAAGCCCCCCATTTTATGTTATGTTTTAAGTGTTTTTTTTTTGGAACAGCGATTTTTTTTGCTTACATGGGGTTGATAAATCATTGTTCGCTTTTCTAAGCGTTCGATGATTTAATATAGACCCAAAGACAATACTAGAATAGAAACTGTATCACAGACTAAACCGATGGGTCTTATTATAGATAAAAACCTAAAATTTGAAAATCATTTTTCAAGCCATTACAATAACACACCAAAAACTTGGTACACTTTATCAAGTAAGACCATATCTCTCAGAATCATACTAGGAAAACTATAACTTCATCCAGTCTTCTCCCATCACTTCTTTATGCAGCTCCCATTCTTAGTAAATTGTAATTAACATTTATACAGAAATGGGATGCAGGCTATAACAAGATAGCTAAATATGAAACTAGCATTCCATTCAAAACACATCACTGTGTTGCCCTTAAACAATTGGATTGGATTGACTTACTTTTCTGTAAGTGAGCTTCTATATCATATCACAAATACACAACTTATTACTGCCCACAACCTAACTAATAAACTTGAAAATTGTCCTACTTTATAAACAATATTCTTCAGCACCACTCACCTACATGGGAACTGTACTCAGGAAATAATTGTCTCCTAATTTCTAGTAAATCTAAAACTATATCTGGCTACTCACGTAAATAAAATTATGTCACCAAACTGTGGACAAAGTACAGTTGTGAAATTAAACATCATAATAGTAGATGTTTGAAAGATCACTGCTGCAACAGCCTTAGCTATATATGTCAAATCCTGCCAAGGATATAACAGCCAGCCAGCTTCCAAAGCTTAAGGCCATCTTCCACACACCTAAACTGTCACTTAGCTCGAGCTGAGCTGACTGAAAGACAAGTTTGGGGGCCAAGACCTTCACAGCCTTCCTGAAAACAGAGACAGGGAGGCTTATCCCTGAAAGGACAACACTAGGAAACAACAAAATATAAATGTCCATACCCTGGCACAAAAAAACACACTAAAAAAACAGGGGGGGGGGGATGGAGGGAGTGAGCAGCTACTGCAGCAGTAATCAGCTGATCATCTACATTTATGGTGAGTTTACTTATACAACTGTATTATATTCATCATACTGATCACTGCTGCAGTAGTCTTAGCTACATGGGTAGACTACCCCAGCTTACATTTGGGAAGTGGAAGGAGAAGAGTCCAAAAGCCACTGGAGCATGGTACTAGCAAAGCCTGACCTGGACCTAGAAAAAGGAGTCAAGCCTACAGTGCTTTGTATGTACAAAGGACCAAGAATATTTCTAGAATCCAACCCTTTCCTAAAAGGCACAGATGAAACCAAAGCCTGGTAGAGTGGGCTTTGACCCTCCCTAGAATAGTCTGTTCTGACATAGGCTGTCCCTTCATGAACAACTGATCTGAAGATCTGAAATATTTAGTTCTGTCAAGATAGTACTCGCGTTGTCTGTGGACATTCAAGGTAGGTAGTATACTTTCTCCCTCATTTTAGGTTCAGGAAAGAAACTGGGATGGTTAGTTTAGCTTAAAATAAACTTGAAGACATTAGGCATAAAAAGAAGGATTAGTTTTCAAAGAAACTATGTACCAGAGGAAAATGAGACAGGGTTGACTTACCATGAGAGCTTGCAACTCAGACACTCTTTTTGCAGAGGTCAGTGCAATTAGTAAAACTGTTTTCCGTATTAAGAAAGTCATGTCAGCCAGGTTAGTTGGTTCAAATGGAGCAAGTATTGGCTTCTCTAACACAAAATTAAGATCCCAAGGGGGGCCACTGATTTACTCGGAGGCGTCTTGTGCAAAACCACTTTCAAAAACATTTCAAAAGTCAAAGTAAACTTTATTGTCATTTAGCCTACACAAGTGCAGTATAAATGAAATTGCGTGCATCAGGCTTGAATTGAGAAGATATACACATACATACATACAATAACACATACAACTGACATATATTCATCATTTCACATTAGACATTTTGGGATGAGATTGCATTCATAGAGGAGGATCCATGATCAGACATGCTGAAATAGCTCATAAGTAAACTTTGACAGAGGAATAAGAAAGGCCACATGATAGTAACTCACACAAATATTGCAAAACCAGAGAACAACTTGCCCTGAGTGGGTGCTGGTTATGTCCTTGGCACCAAATAGAAAATCTTTTCCATTTGCTAATACATGATTTTCTAGTAGCATGCTTTCTTGCTTCCATTACTACCTGCTGCAACTCCTCAGTAAACAGGTGCCTAAAAGGAATTAAAACGCCATCATTCAAGGAAGTTGACGATGTCAAGGTGTAGTAAACACCCCTGTTCTTGTGTGATAAACCCATTCTGTGAGGAAGCTTGTGGTAATTACCCCTGCCCATTTCCAAAAGAAAGGAGAACCATGGCTGCCTGATCCAGAAGGGAGTCACCATAATGACCTTAGAGAGATTTCTTCTGAATCTTCATATGTACCCTGGATGTTAGTGGAAAGGGTGAAAAAGAATACAGAAACATTCCTATCCAAGGAAAAGAAAAGGTATCTGACCTCAAAGCCTGCATGATAAAGTCCTGCAACAGAATTTTGCCAGTTGATTGTTCAGAGAGGAGTCAAAGATGCCTACTTGAGGAACTCTCCACAGCTGGATCAAATATTGGAAGACCCCCTAATCTAGTTTCCATTCATGAGGGTCTGCCCTGGTCCTGCTCATCTTGTGTCATACAATTTAGCTCTGATGGAATTTAGGATACCTGTAGAGTTGGATTGTGCTGTTAAGCTATATCCCAAGCTAACATGGCTAGCCTGCAAAGGGGATATGATCTGGTCTCCCCAAAACACTTGTTGATTTAACACATGACTATGTTATTGTCTGTAACAACTTGAAGAGGCTCCAGGTTCTAAAGATGATTCAGAGAGTTGAGTACCTTGATCAGGGTAAGCATTTTCTTTTTTACTTATGTGCCTGCATCTGTCCTTGTTGTCCCACACTTTTATCCCTCCTGAAACTGTTCCTCAGGCAACGTTCAAGGCATCTGTGGTGACTGACTGCTTTGGAGGGGTTTCCAACTACTGTAAACAACTTTTAGACTGACAGGAAAAAAGTCTGCTCCCATTTAAAAGTACAGTTAAGTCTCCTGAAAGTCCATTAAAACAAACTGCTAGCTTAAAAATAAATTTCCTAAGCAGTAAAGTACAATAAAAAATATAGTTGTTTACACTTACCATAAATGTAGATGTTCGAGTGTATTCACTGTTGCAGACATCACTTGTGGGTTATCCCTGCTGGGTAGCCCTCGGTCGGCCCGAATACCAGAGTAAATGATTTCCCTCCTGCGCCGGCTGTAGGTCACCTGAGACTGATGTCAGGGCTATAAAGGGAGGCAGCCAATGCCATTATACCAGTTTTTCTTGCCCCCAACCTATGGGAGCCCTGCCAAGAATGCCTGAAGAAGGCCAGCCTGAGGTAGGCTATTAGCTATGATGGAAATAAAGAGGGGGGAGGTGGGAAGGGAAATAGGACTGCAACAGTGAATACACGAACATCTTCATTTCACTGTTGCAGTCATCACTTGTGGGAAGATTCTCAAAGCTGAAAAGTAGGGTCGAAGGAAGGGAAAGAGCCCGAGTCTAGGCTTGCAATGCTTTAAGTGTAATCCACAATGCCCTGCAGGACTGCTGAAGCAAAGCCTGCCCTGAATTTGGAGAAAATAACTAGTTGGTAGTGTTTTGTGAAGGTGTGAACTCTGTGTCCAGGTAGCAGCTTCTAAAATATCCTTGGTAGGAAGGCAGTGGAAGTTGATGTTGCCCTAGTAGAATGGGTTCTGACTGATTTGGGAGGTATCTTCCCATGAAAAAAGTAGCAGAAATGGATGCAGTGAGATATCCATTTAGAAATGGTCTGCTTGGATATAGGTTTCTCCTCTGCCCCTAGGGCAAAGCTGACCAGCAGCTGGTCAGTCATTCTGAAAGACGTGGTCCTACCCAGATAGTATCTAAGCTGTCTGTGCGGATTCACTTCAGAAGACTGAAAGCCCAAAATCTTGAATTTCAAAAGACTGAGACCAAAATCTTGAAAGTTCAAAATACTGAAAATTCAAAATACTGAATCTCAGAATACTGGAAACATACAGGATACCAACACTTACTATATTCCAACAGAAGTAGCTACAGTAACAAGTACAAGACAAACCATATTACTTTTTCCCAAGTATAAGCAGGAGGGCAAGCCCCCCTTGCACCCTCCATGTGGGGGGGGGGTGCTCCCCCTACACTCCCTGCTACTTAAATGTATCAACTCCGAGATCTCAGTTCACTACACTAACATGAGTTATGTTGTAGTATAGCAAGCTAGAAGGGAACATGACGAAGGTTACAACAGGCAGTCATGAAACACGTAATGGTATGTTTGCCATTTTGTTCTGTGGAGTGTGATCTCAGAGTTGATATATTTAAGTAGTAGGGGGTGTGGAGGGCACATCCCCCCACATGGTGGGTGCAGGGGTGCTTGCCCCCCTGATTATACTTGGAGAAGTAGTAAACAGTTTATCTTTTATTTGTTTCTGTATGTAGTTGTGCTGGAATATAGTAAGTGTTGGTATCCTGTGTGATTTCAGTATTCTGAGATTCAGTATTTTGAGTTTTCAGTCTTTTGAACTTTCAAGATTTTGGTCTCAGTTTTTTGAAATTCAAGATTCTGGGCTTTCAGTCTTTTGAAGTGAATCTGTCTGTTTACATCTAATGTATGGAGAATCCTTTACCCCTTATTTTGTGGGTTTGGATAGAAGGTATGGAGATGGATAGCCTGATTAAGGGCCACGTCAGATACCACCTTAGGCATAAAGGAGGGGCTGGCTCTAAGAGACACCCTGTCTGCATAGGAAATAATGTAGGGTTCAATGGCCATGAGAGCCTATAGCTCAGAAACCCTCCTGGCTGAGGTTATGGCCAGCAGGAAGGCAGTCTTTCCAAGAGAGGTGCTTCATTTCTGCTGAGGCAGCTGATTCAAAAGGAGGTAAAGTCAGTTTTTCCAGGACAAAGTTCAGGTCCCACGCTGGACTGGGTGGCCTTCTAGGTGGGTCTGATGTGTGACACACCCTCTAAGGAATTGTTTTAACAGGGGATGGGAGAAAGTACAGTTGTGTACACTTATCATAAACGTAGATGTTCGAGTGTATTCACTGTTGCAGTCATCAGTGCTATAAAGCAAGGCAGGTGCCATCATTACATCAGTTTTTTCTTGCCATAACCCATCAGAAGCACAAGAACATAAGGTAAAGTGGTCCTGGTGGCTAAAAGCCACTGTGGGAAGCTTATGTCCCCCCTAGGGAAAGAGGATATATGGGGGATGGAGGGAGGGAAACTAGGACTGCAACAGTGAATACACTCGAACATCTACATTTATGGTAAGTCTACACAACTGTACTATATTCTTCATGTTTCACTGTTGCAGTCATCACCTGTGGGAGGATTCCCAAAGCTGAGGAGAGGGGTGGAAGGATAGGTTAGAGCGCCCTAGGCATGGGTCAGCAAGCCCTGCAGAACTGCAGAGGCAAACCCTGAACTAGACTTAGAAAAAGGAGGTAGGTGGTAATGCTTTGTAAAGGTATGGACAGAGGTCCAGGTGGCAGCTTCCAAGATGTCCCTGGTGGGGACTCCTCTGAGGAAGGCTATGGAACTGGAGGCCACCCTAGTGGAATGGGTACGAATAGACATGGGGGGATTTCCCATGTAGTCTGTAGCAGAAATGGATACAGTGTGATATCCATTTGGAAACAGTTTGCTTGGAAATGGGCTTCCCTTCTGCCCCGAGGCAAAGCTGACAAGCAGCTCGTCTATTTTTCCTGAAGGGTTTAGTACAGTCCAGGTAGTATTTGAGTTGTCTGTGCAGAATTCTTTACCCCTTGTTTTGAAGGTAGGGAAAGAAGGTGGGTAGGTGTATGGCCTGGTTGAGGGTCACATCAGATACCACCTTGGGCATAAAGGAGGGGTTAGTCCTCAGGGAAACTCTGTCTGCATGGAAAATGATGATGGGCTCAATAGCCATGAGTGCCTGAAGTTCTGAAACCCTTCTGGCTGAGGTGACAGCTAGCAGGAAGGCAGTCTTCCAGGAGAGGTATTTCAATTATGCTAAAGCAGCAGGTTCGAATGGAGGTAAGGCTAGTTTTTCTAAAGCATAATTCAGGTCCCAGGCTGGTGTGGGAGGCCTTCTGGGAGGTCTGATATTAGAAGCCCCTCTGAGTAATTGTTTAATCAAATGGTGTGAGAAGAGAGGTAGGTCTGAATCGTAATGGGCTGAAATGGCTGATGTATGGATTTTAATAGAAGAGGACAGGCCACTTTTGAGTAACTCAGCCAGGTAATCCAAGATAAGAGGGATGGAAGGCTGTGGAGGTACTGGCCCCTCTGGACTGGCTCCAGGAGCAGAATCTTTTCCATTTCCCTGCATAAGATTTTGTGGTGCTGGGCCTTCTGGCCTGTGTGATAATGTCTAGGACCTCTTTGCTTAACAGGGACCCCTTGTTTGCTTTCAAAGTATTAGCCATGCTGAAAGACTGAGAGTCTGCAAGTCTGGGTGCAGTGCCCCCCCCCCCTGAGTCAAGAGGTCTGAGATCAGGGGAAGCTGCCTGGGGGGCTGTAAAGTCAGGCTGCACAGTAAGGGGTACCAATGCTGTCTGGGCCAATCTGGAGCAATGAGGATGGCCTTTGGTCTCTTCTCCCTTATTCTGATCAGTACCTTGGGAATAAGAGGCAGAGGAGGGAATGTGTACACAAAGAGGGAGTTCCAGAGGAAGGTCAAGGCAACCACCTTCAACTCTAGGTGGTGATACTCCCTGTTACACAATTTTTGCACCTGGTGGTTGAGGTTCGAAGCAAAGAGCTCCACATCCGAAGTCCCCCACTCCTGAGTGATTTGCAGAAAGATTTTTCTGTGAAGCTGCCATTCATGGGGGTCCAGTAAGTTTTTGCTTAGGTGGTCTGCCAGGGTGTTGTTGACCCCTGGTAGGTATTGGGCAATTAGGTGTAAACCCATGGAGGCGGCTGTCAACCAGAGGTTCATGGCTAGCCTGCACAGAGGGTAAGATTGGGTCCCTCCCCCTGTTTGTAGATATACCACATTACTGTGGTGTTGTCTGTTTTTATAAGGAGTGCCCCTGGTCTGAGGTGGGGTTTGAAGGATGTCAGAGCCTTTTGTACTGCCATCATTTCTTTCTTATTGATGTGTAAGGGAAGGTGCTGTACATCTCAAAGACCTTGGATGCAGCTGCCTGCTAGGTGAGCGCCCCAAGCAAAGTCTGAGGTGCCGGTGGTGATGGTCCAGCCAGTAAGGCGGTGGATGAAGGGGAGGCCATTGTTCTTGGCAGAGGCCCCTGCCCACCAGAGAAATGTGGCCCTTATACATGGGATCAGAGGGAGAGAGGTCTCTAGAGACTGGGAGTGCTGACACCAAAGGTTGTTCACATACCACTGAAGTTTTCTCATGTGAAGCCTGGCCAGGGGAATTAGAAAGATGCAAGATGCCATGTACCCCAGGCCTTCGAGGAACATCCTGGCAGTGAGGTGACTTCTGGAAGCCAGCTGGGTGAAGTAGAGAGGCAGGAAGCTCTGCTTTTCTGGGGATAGGAAGGCCATTTGGGATGATGTCTAGCAGTGCTCACAGAAAATGATCTTCCTGGAGGGTGTTTGCTTCAATTTCTTCTCATTGATGGTGAACCCTAGGGAGGTTAGGAAGGTTTTGACAAAGAAAAGGGCCTGGAGCAGCTTTTCTTTGCAATCTGCCTGGATGAGGCAGTCATCCAGATAAGGGCAAATTTGTATATTTCTCTGTCTGCAAAATGCTATGGCCGGGGCTAAGCATTTGGTGAATACTCTGGGTGCAGTAGATAAGCCAAAGGGTAGTGCAGAGAACTTAAAGTGTTGTGAGCCTGCTCTGAAGTGCGGGAATTTCCTGCAGGATTCTCTTATAGGGATGTGGAGGTAGGCATCTTTTTGGTCTACAGTCACTAGCCATACATTGTTTGTCAGCATAGGCAGCAGCTGTTGCAAAGTTAGCATTTTGAATCTGGGGACCACCAGGGAGGTGTTCAAAATGGATAGATCCAGGATGGGGTGCCAAGTGCCCTCTTTTCTGGGAACAAGGAAAAGTCTGGAATAAAAGCCTTTGCTTGTTTGATCTGAAGGGACTGGTTCTACTGCCCCCTAGGATGTGAGAGTTTGAACCTGTTTTAATGCCTCTGCCCACTGATTTGGAGGTAAGTCTGGGTACCCTCTTGGAATTGGGAGTTTGGTGAAAGAGAATTTGTATCCCTGAAAAATGATCTTTAAGACCCCATTGGTTGCTTGTTACAGAAAGCCAATTTTCTTTGAAGAGGTAGAGCCTTCCTCCTAGCTTTTGGTAAGTGAAGGGGAGGCAGAGGGGGGAGGGGAAGTCATTGGGAGTTTTTGCCATAGAAGGGTGGCTTAGAACTCCCTGCCTTTGGGGTGGAAGTGGTCTACGGTTTGCTTCTCTGCTGGCCCTGGGATAGGGGCCTGGATGGTCTGTCCCTGCGGGGCTTACCTTGGTCCTGTCTGCTAGGTGCAGGGAAGGACCAGTGCTTAGAGGGAAAGTTCCTGCTGAACCTAGGAGGTTGAGCCTGAAAGAAATCTTTTACTGTTTGCATAGATTTTGCTTTGTCTTGCATCATTTTAAGCACCTTTTCTGCTTTTACTCCAAACAAGCGGTCCTTATCCAGGGGTGCATCAATTAGTTTAGACTTGACATGATCAGGAAGAGGTTGTTCCTTCAGCCATGCATGTCTCCTAATGACAGATCCTGAAACTGCTGCCCTGCTAGAGGCTTGTAGGGCATCACATCCACAGTGTAATGAGGGTTTGGCCACTTGACAAGCAAAGTGCAGTAAATCTGCTGACTCTTCAAATTGGCACAGTCAGGAAAGGTAGAAATCTTTTGTTTTAATAGTTCTAAAGTGTGCTGTTGATATTTTAACATATGGAACTGACATGTGAGTGCTCTGATAGCTAAGGTTGCAGAGGTGTATACCTTTTTACCCCATCTGTCCAGAGCTCTAGAATCCTTGCCAGAAGGAATAGGATTCTTGGCAGAACTAGTCTTAGCTCCTTTAGGTCCCTGTCTAATGACCTCTGGGTCTGCAGCAGAATTTCTGTACAGGTATTTGTGAGAATCTGGTACTCTTTAATACCTGTCAGGTGTACTGGGAGCAGGTGGGAGGGCATCAGGAGCTAGGCTGGATTCATGGAAAACATCATCCACCACTTCTAAAATAGGGGGGATGGCCAGGGGCCTGTGCTGGAGCAGGTCCAGAAACTCTCTATGTCTTTACTTAGACTGGGGGAAATCCTGACATTCCCATTGGAAATGTTCCCTGAGGGTGTGAAGGGTTTCCCCAAAGAAAAGGTCTTCCGGAAGGGAGGCAGAAGGGATGGCTTCCTCTGCATCTGAATCCTCATAAGCAGTCAGAGGTTGTTGTTCCTCTTCCAAATCTGAATAGTCAGATTCCTCAGAATCCTTTTTTGTCATAATTTCTGGAGAAACATGCCTTTTCCTTTTAGAAGTTGTGGCCTGCCTACCCCGGATAAGGGAGATGAGATCCTCCACCATTTTAAGCATTTGTGCTTGGGGTGGTGGAGCAGGAGCAAGATGGTGGCTAGAAGAAAATTTTCTAGGAGTGGCCTGTCTTCTAGGCCTGAGAGAATCTGTCAGTCTAAGAGGAATGGAAGTTGGATGAGAAAACGTCAGTTTTTTTCTAGATTTGGTAGTGCAAAAGACCTCCTCGGAAGCCGGTGCCTGCATCGCGGCTCCAGACCGAACCGAGGCAGAGACAGCCAAAGGCTCAGAAGATGAAGAAGACTTCTGTGGCATACCAGACTCCAAAAGGGTCTTGGTAGAGGCCTGCATAGACACTGAATCGGGCATCAGGGGCTACAAAAGTACCTCACTGAAATCCAGAGAACTGACGACCTGCTTAGCAGTAGAGTTGTCGGAAGGCTTAGCCTTGTGTGGTCTGTCTCTATCTTTCTCTATGCGTTTTTTTGAATGTCCACAGATTATTGGCTGATGGATGCCATTACGGAATGCGAAGATGGAACATGAAAATAACTGTCTACAGTAAGAGCTCTACAGCGAATGGTTCTCGTGTTAAAGAGGGCACAGAACTGGCAACGCGGGACGTTGTGGTCTGGGCCTAAACAAGTGAAGCAGTAAGAATGGAAGTCTCGGTCTGGGATCTGCTTTCCACAGGCGAGACAATTGTTAACTTTTTCTGACATCAGTTAGTGTAAGAAAAAAGGGTCCCCAATAGGGTACTTAGCTTTAGATGTTTTCAGCTGAAATTCAAACTCTGGTAGCAACCGACCAGAGTTCTGCTTGGGCTCCACAGCAAGAAAGACTGGTGTAATGACGTCAGTTGCCTTGCTTTACAGCACTGATGACCTGACGTCAGACTACAGGTGACTGCAGCTGACGCAGAAAAACATTGACTCTGGTATTCGGGCCGGACGAGGGCTACCACAGCAGGGATAACCCACAGGTGATGACTGCAACAGTGAAACACAAAGAACATCACAGGTTGTTCTGCTGGGGAATGAGCAGAGATAGTTGAGGCATGAATTTTGATAGTGGAGTATGACAATCCCTTCTACATGAGCTCCGCCAGGTAGTCCAGAACCAAAGTGAGAGTGGTATGGGTGCTGCTTTCACCCTTGTTGTGGCACCAGGCAGTAAATCTTTTCCATTTTGTGGAATAGGATTTCTGAGTGCTGGGCCTCCTGGCCTCCTTAATGATATCCAGAGCCTGCTTGCTCAAAGGTGGCCTGATATTTGCCTCTGGGGTATAAGTCATGCAGATAGGCTGAGTGTTTGAAGATGTGGATGCAGTACTGACCCTTTTTCTTGGGTTAGCACTTTTCTGTGAGAGGCAGGCTCATGGGTAGCTCCTTGGTCAGGCTGAGGAGTAAGGCGTACCATTGCTGCCTGGGCCAGTTTGGGGCAATGAGGATGGCCCTTGGTCCTTCCTCCCTGATCTTTAGAAGTACCCTGGGAATCAGTGGCAAGGGAGGGAAGGCATACACAAACATGTTGCCCCAGTAAAAGGAGAGAGTGTCTACCTTCCAAGACACTGGAACTCCCTGGAGCAGAACCTGGTCAGCTGTTTTCTATTGTTGCAAAGAGGTCTACCTCCAGTGTCCCCCAGAGTTGTATGATGCTGAGGAAGGTCTCCTTGTATGGCTGCCACTTGTAGGGGGTTCAGGACACTTCTCCTGAGGTGTTCTGCCAGGGTGTTGTGTTCCTCTGGAATGTACTGGGCTATCAGATGTAGTCCCATCATTGAGGCTGTCTGCCAGATAAGCATAGCTAGGCAACAAAGGGGGTAGGAGTGTGTTTCCCCCTGTTTGTTGGTGTACCACATAACCATGGTGTTGTCTGTTTTGATCAAGAGCACTCCTGGTCTGAGGTGGACCTTGAAAGCTATTATAGCCCTGTGCACCACCAGCATTTCCTTCAGATTGATATGGAGGGCTATAGCCCCCTAATCCAAGGTGCCCTGAGTGCACATGTCTCCTAAGTGAGCCCCCCCCCTCCCCAGCTGTGTCTGAGGCATCAGTGGTGATGATCTGGCCTTGGGGAAGGGTGATAAATGGTAGACCCCTGTTCAGGGTACAGACTGCTGCCCACCATAAAAGTTCCTTCCTTAGGCAGGGAATCAGAGACAGCTGGTGCTCCAGTGATTGTGAGTGTTGGCACCATAGGTTTCTGAGGTACCATTGTAGTTTTCTCATGTGGAGTCTGGCCCAAGGCATCAACAGCATGCAGGATGCCATGTACCTGGGTGCTTGCAGGAACTTCCTTGCTGTGAGGTGTGTCCTGAAAGCTAGCTGAGAAAAGCAGAGGGGGAGAAAGCTCTGCTTTACTGGAGAGAGGAAGGCTCTTTGGGTAAATGTATCCAGGAGAACTCATAAGAAGGTTATCTGTCTTGTGGACTGGAATTGGGATTTTTCTCTGTTGATAATAAATCCTAGAGAGGTTAGGAGGGTTTGGACAAAGGTAAGATCCTGCAAGAGTTTCTCCTTGGTGTCCGCCTGGATGAGACAGTCATTCAGATAGGGGTAAATCTGTATGTTTTGCTGTCTGCAAAAGGCAATGACAGGAGCCAGGCACTTGGTGAAGACTCTGGGAGCAGTAGATAAGCCAAAGGGCAGAGTAGAGAACTGAAAGTGCTTTGAGCCTGCTCTGAAGCATAGGAACCTCTTGCAGGACTCCGTTATGGGGATATGGAGGTAGGCATCTTTCAGATCTAGGGTGAGTAACCAAGCATTTGGTGACAACATTGACAAGAGTCTTTGGAGGGTTAGCATTTTAAATTTTGGCACTTGTAGAGATAAATTTAATGTCGACAGGTCGAGAATAGGGCGCAGGTGCCCTCTTTTCTGGGTACTAGTAACAACCTTGAATAAAATCTTTCTCCTGCCTGTTCCTCTGGTACTGGCTCCACTGCTCCTTGAGCACAGAGTTTTTGAATCTGGCAGATGGCATCTGTTCTCTGATTTGTATGTCTGGAAACCCTGAAAATCTGGGGTTCTTTATGAAAGTGAATCTGTACCTTTGGGAAATGATGTTTAGGACCCACTATTTTTATTTACTACTTTTATACAAACATGTCTATATATAGATTTTTTAAAATGTTTGTGTTTTAAATTGAATAATATTTTTACCAGTTATAAGTAACTGTGCTTTCCAACAAGCATTGGAGTGATGTTTTACTGTGACTTTAATTTATAAACTGCTCTTTGGTTGGGGTTGGTTGCCTAGAGGGGTGTGTCTGTAATTAATAGCTTTAAATGTAACAAAGATGAAGGGCTCTTTTACTCTGATGATGCCTGACTATGTATGCGGGTGAAAGCGCTTAGTTATCTGTTCATATGTATAGATTTAATGTGTGTTTTTTTGCTCTTTTGGTCTATTAAAGTTTGCAGTGTCTGGGGAGCTGAGCCGGTTTATTATTTAAAAAATAAAAAAGACACCTGGGTGTACAAGTCCTAAGATAAAAACGTACCCAATCCTAGTGTGCACACTGGTGCCAGGACTGGAAAAAAATGGAAGTGTAGAATCCGCAGATCACAGGAACATTCCTACAATGGGTTAGGCCAGGCTTAGGGAGGAAATGCCCCCCTCCCCCATTGCAGAAGGAAGAAGTAGACCACAAAAATCACAAAAACTGATATGCCAAAGAAGGGCCATAAAAATGATAGTGGGGACTATTGAGGATAAGGAAGAAATTACATATTGCGACTATTATACAAGAAGCCCAACATTTCCACATAGAACATATTCAAAAAGATTAAAAGAAAAAGTATAGGAAAGAAAAATGCTTGCACAAGAAAAACTGTCAAAAGCTTTAAATAAAAAAGCATGTTCATTACAACAGATCCATGAAAAGCATTGCATAGGCAAAGAAACTTTGGGCTGCCTGGAAAAAAAAGCAAGAGAGAGGAAGTACAAAAATATAAAGAACAAAACCCAGAGATGTTTTAAAGGTATAGAAAGGAAATATGGACATGGGAAGGAAAAAGAGATTTGATCTGGTGCAATATTTAAGCAAAGGAGAAAGCAAAACTAATTAATACAAAAATGCTGCACCAAAGATATCTGAAGAGAAATGCAGACAAAGGCACCAGGATATAGAAAATGTTCACAACAGAAAACATAAGAAAATAAAGGGGAAAGTAGAAAAGAAGATAATGGGGAAGTTAAAGAAATAGAAATTGAAGATATGGATTACCTGTGAAGTGAAGGATTTAGTGTAGAAAATCCAACTGAGGTAATGTTACAGCATGATGGAATGATGAGTCATCAAATTAAAGAGAAACAGGTGGAATGGGAAGCATTTGATCACTTGCCACATGATGATGCTTTGGAGCCTTCAATGGGAGACATGTACAAAAGTTCGGTTGGAGTTCACAGCAAGGGAAGGAGCAGGAAACAGTGGCAATTCTGACACAGGCAATGTTGTGGAGTGATGGGCCAACGCATTCCCCTATGACACAGCAACACATGACACAGGATGAGCTGAAGAGGTTATGTCAGAGGAAGATATTCTGAAACTTTCTGTAGAATCCCCACAGGAAACAGAGAGCAAAGAATGTTCCCTCAGTTTAGAAGAAAATTATATTAATTTAATTGAGATGGATAGACATAATAAAATCAATGAAAGAAATAGATTACAAAAACTAAATAAGACCCACAGCAGTAGAAATCTGATGAACACAGTAATAAAGACCATTAACAGAAACTGAAGTGGTATAACAGAAGTAAACAGGATACATTACTATATAGCCAAAGTAATACCAGGCAAAGTTTTATCACAAAAATATAGAGTAATACAGAAATGGAACGAAAAAATAAGATGCCATCATGGAAGTACTGAACAATGAAAATTAAAAAGCAATTAAGACAAAAATTGTCAATGTTACAAGAATATAGATGGAACAGATCAAGAAAAATATTTAGAAAGAAAGATGTGATAAAAGCAACACACAGTATCAGAACCAATCAGGATCTATCAGGCGTCACTGCAAATAATAAACTGAAGATATCACCACAGGCAGAAAAACTTAAAAGATATGCAAATAAATATATAGGATAAATACAAAAAATAAGCCAATTCACTAATGTCCCAAAAAAGATTTATGCAGGACTGGGAAAGAAAGAAAAAGGAATAGAAATACCATAAAAAAGAAGAAACAGAAACATTATGCAGAAATGTTTATGAAGACCTTGTGGAACATAACAAAGATGCTGAATGGACAGAAAACCTAAAAGAAACAGTAAGGAGTTCAAAGGTACAGAATATGAAATGGGATGAAGTAACGACCAGGGAAACTGAAACAAAATTAAAAAAAGCTTCTAAGTGGAAAACTCCAGGCCCAGATGCTGTACCTAATGTCTGGCAAAAAGTGTTAACATCTTTACACAAAATTTACCCTTGAATATGAACAACTTATATGTGCATCCCAAATTGTCACCAACCTGGTTAACAACAGGAAAAACAATACTCCTCCTTAAGAGTGAACCTGTAAGTCATCCTAAAAATTATAGACCAATAAATTGCCTTCTGACAATATGCAAACTATATACTAGAATTGAGGGAGACACAGTTTAGAGTCATTTAGTAGACAACTCAATCATGGCAACAGAACAAAAGGGTAACAAAAGAAAACAAAAGGGCAGTTTGCTGCTAAATGAAGCCATAATGGAGAATTGTGAAAAGGGAAAGAATCTAAGTATGGCATGGATAGATTACAAAAAAAGAATCTGACAGCATCCCACATTCTTGGATAAAGGAATGCTTGCAGAGATGCGTGCAATGCATCCTACACTGATCAATTACATTACAGTGATCATGAAACAGTGACAAACCGCTCTGCAATTAAGCCATGGCAAAGGGCAAATTATTATCCCAGGGATAAAAATTCAAATGGGGATGTTTTAGGAAGATTTTTTGTCACTATTGTTGTTTTGTCTTGCACTTAACCCATTGTCTTGTTTACTTAATAGATTAGGTCTTGGTTACAATGTAGCTCCAAGAAAACAAACTTTTTTTAAAGATTTCTCATCTACTTTTTGTGAATGACAAACTGTACAGTTTATCAGATGGGGAGTTTAAAGCAGAACTGCAAGTGGTTAAAACTGTTTCAGATGATATAAAGATGACATTTAGTTTTGATAAATGTGAAAAAGCAACATTTAAAGCAGGAAAGTTCCAGTGCCAAGAAAATATCAGTCTATAACAGGAATGTGATATAGAGGAACTTAAACAGGAAGGAGTGTATAAATATATGGGAATTGATAAAGAATTGTCAATAAAATATAAACAAATGCAAACAAAACTCAGTAAGGAATACTTCAGAAGATTAAAAATAATAATACTGAAAAAAGCCTTGACATCTAGGAATAAAGTCCAAGCTATAAATCAATTTAGTCTTCCTGTTTTAACTTGCAGTTTTGGTGTGACTGACTGACCCCAAAAGACACTGGATCAGCTGGACAGAAAAACAAGAAAAATGATTCATGCTTACCAAGTGATATATAAAAATCAGTGTATACCAAGATTATGTATTCCACACTCTGAAAGAGGTATGGGCCTCCTCAAAAGTAATTACATACACAGATTTGCAGTCATGGGACTGCATACATATCTACTGACCTCATTAGATCCAAACATAGTGGAAGTTTTACAACATGAGGAGAGGAAGTTTAAGATGACCTTTCTGCTTAGTTTAACAGAAGCATTAAGATGGCAAGTGGGAATGGAAATCAAACCAGAAGTAGACAAAAATCAGACATCAACTGAATGTTCCAGAAAAATAAATAAATAAATAAGAATATAAGGCAAAGAATCAGATTAGAAGGAAATAAATGTGGGCAAGCTATAAATATAGTGGCAAGTACAGACATCTGGAACAACCTCATGATAATCAGGAGTTGATCCACGAATGGTTAGGGAAAGGTGCCTTGAAGCCAGAAGATGAAAGATTAACAATAGCAGCACAGAATAGTGGACTATATACACATTGGTTTACAAAGTCCATTGGGAGTAACAAACAAATGCAGGTTCTGTAAAAAAAAAAAAAAAAAAAAAAGAATTGGAAACAGTTGCACACCTAGTTGGGTGTGATACACTCATGAGAAGCACAATATTGTGGCAAGATTGTTGCAATGGGGATTGTGCAAATGCTGCAATATAGAAGTAACTGAGAAGATTTGGAAGCATGATCCACAAAACATTATAGAGAATAATGATGTGTATATCACATGGGATCACTCGTTACCAACAATTCAAAAAACAGATGTGAGAAAATCAGATACAGTATGTGAAAAACTGAGGGGGTGCCAGCCCAGCCAGATAGAATTTTGTAAATAATTCTATGCCATTGTAAATATTAATATGTTCCACAGGCTGGTTTTACAAATGTAAGAAAACTGTATGTGCTAAGCTTCAAAAATGTAATCACAGTGCACCCAGCTGGAAGAAAGCTGATAAAGAATTTAAGACTGTGTGTGATCTCAACTCGGAGACAGGATGTCTGGAGCTAGAAATTATTTCTATTGTTTTAAAACATAGATAATTACTAGGTTTCACATGTAAAGTGTCTTTTATTGCTGTGGCTTCCTGGCAGGTGCAGACCAAAAGGAAATGTTAAAATGCTGAGTTCTGTGCACCTGGGAAATTTCAGCAGAGGTGTCATGAATGATGTAATCTGAAATGACTCACCAGTAATGTGTATTATCAATTTAAGGGCTATCTCAGAAAGTAGGAATGGCATTTTGTATTTTGTTCTGAATCTGACAACAACTCACCAGCACTTGCTTTTCTCTGTAAATAAGACCCAGATCTTAGTATTTCTCTAAGAGATAGATAGGAATACAGCCAGATTAGTCTAGCTGTTTTCTATATTTATGTCAGACTGTCCTACAATGTTGTTTTGAAGTATTTCCTGTGATTTCTGAACTCTCTATTGTCACTGTGTTGAGTTAAGTACTGTCTTGTGTTTTTATTATTTATTATTAAATATTTTTAAAGCTTTTAACTGTGGCTGTTTTGTGTAGAGATATTTTAAGCTCTTTAAGTACTTGCATGCATTTGGTGATACTGTATAGGCCACTCCTAAATAGCCTTCAAGTCTCAGTGACACTTACCAATTGGATAACAGTAACATTACACAGTAGAATTAGGCACCCTTTGATAAGGGCCTTTAGAGTAGCTGATAGGAGTAGTCGGTGGCAGTGATTACTACCATATAGTATGGGCAGAAGGGGGCATAGCAGGAGAACCTGTGCCAGCCTTCCCCAGAAGTGTCTGTGTGTTTGTATATAACTCAAATCTCAAACTGTGTGTGTGTGTGTGTGTGTGTGTGTGTGTGTGTGTGTGTGTGTGTGTGTGTGTGTGTGTGTGTGTGTGTGTGTGTGTCTGTGTGTCAGCTACTTGAGCAGGGACATGAAGCACTGGTTGGACAGAGAGGGTACTGGAGGTTTTGGCTTGACTACTTGGCTGAGATCTGAATCCTACAGCTGTGCCAGTCGGAAGTCTTATTGGGGATCTGGAGAGAAAGGGAGAAACCAGTCCCAGATTGACTATGATTTCTGTGTGTTCTTAAGGGAAATTGAACTTTACTGTGTGTGTACTTGTTATCCTCCCAATGTGGGCACCCCTCACTGGTGCTAGTGGTGAGGACTGAGGCTCCTTGATTACTGGGCCAGTACATGGGTGTCACACAGTAGTCCATGAAAAAAAAAGAAAAAAGTAGCATTGATCACTGAAATTGCTACACATACGATTACAGTGTCTCACATATAAGAAGGCACAAAGTCATAAAATATTAAGATTTGAGTCAGAAATTAGATCATTGTGGAAAAAAGACATCCTCTCATAAAAAAGTATTTACAGTCATATTTAGCCATGCTACCGATACATATAATTATTTATGAATTGTAGAAGCAGTCAGTTCTGGGCACATTACTGGTGATGTGAACACTTTTGGTTAACATCATATTTTGAAACAATAATAATATCATGAATTTAATCATACCCTGACATGAATGGGGTGCATTCTTGTCATGGTTTTAGAAACCTAAAAGACTTGGAGAAATTAAACCTTGGAAAACACAGGTGGATTTATTGAATGGTTTAGATTTGAATTTGTTGGGATGTTTGGCATGAAGATTGGGTTTCTACTAAGCATTAACCTTTTTTTATAAACATTTTAGGTCAAGAGGCTTAACAGAAAGGGTCTGTTGTTTAGATGTTCTCTTAACAGAAGTGGCAATTACTAGGAAAATAAACTTCCACCTGCAGAGCCAGCAGTTTGAAAAAGGTGTATCAGTAAGCTTTTTCAAGCATAAAAGAAATGTTGCAATGCCTGGCCAGATGGCACAGAGGCAAGGTATCTGTCTGTACCACTGGTGACCCAATTTCAGTAATAGAATTCAATCACAGGTTGAGCCAGCACAGGGATAACAGGCTGAAGTGGCGCACACTGTATCCTGTGGAAAATGTTTGGGTAGAACCATTGCCTGTTTGACCTCTGATGGAGACCAGAAGCTTTACAGTTCAGAAAGTTGTGTGTGTATGGGTGAGGGGTGGGAGGGACAACTATGTTAACATATATCACATCACTCCTCCTAGTACAAATCATGACCAGCTGTTGCTGTAAGAATGATTGCTCCCAGCACCTATTTCACTGCTCCCTTATAGGGTCCTCATTCCCTGGCTTAGGATTTCCACAGTAAGGACAACTTCCTGAGGAGTCAGAGGGCACACTCAGTGAAGGAATTTGTCTGAGTTTATCAGCTGGCGCTATGAAGTCACTCAAAGAGAGCAGATTTGGTATGTGTGTGCGTGGGGGAGAGGTAATAGCTGGATGCCAGCAGCAGCTGTGGGATTAGCAAAAAAATACATAAAAAAAGAATCTTCCAGTCAGAGAAAGAATGTTGAACAGGAGGCCTAAAATAAAGTGCTCTAAGTAAGAATGTCTTACAGATATTAAGAGAGGCAATACAAAACAGAATAGAACAGAATCTCTCTTAGAATGAAAACTGGAAATGGCTACCAAATGGAATTTAGCAGAAAAATAGACGAGTCCAGCATCAAATACTGAAAAGTACAGGGGCTGTGAGTGGAACTAGCCATCTGTTGAAGGTCCAGATAGAAAATCAGATCTATTTGTCTCAGTAATTTTTTTTTTGTAGTGCCCCAGGGAAATGACAGAAACTACTCTCTCAAAAATGGCAGGATTTTAAGCTATCTGTGGAACTGAAGAAGTGAGGAAGTCAGCTTTATGATATGAAAATCAGAGCAAGAATTACCTGAAGGGTGAGAAGCAATGTCTTCAAAAGTCATAGATGGAGGAAAGACCTTATATGTAAATAGGTACAGCTAACCAAAGATGATTGTTCCCTCCATCCCCACAAACAATGAAGCATCAGATAAGGAAGAGCTGGTAGTGGCAAGTAGGCACAGCTGACCTAAGGTTGTTGCTTCCCCCACCACCCAAAACAGTGAGACAGCAGAAATGAAAGAGCCAGTATGAAGTACAGCAAACTTATTCATAGTAATTGCAGTGCTTGATGCATAAACTGCTGTCTTTTAGCATGTACATGAAAGATATTATATATTTTAATGTGCTTTCTTACTTGCCCCATTGCTGTGATGACCATTGGCGGTTTTCTGCCTTATGTGAGCAGTATTGACTCCTGTTCCCTTCTTACAGTGTTGTCTCTAGGTTTTGATACTAAGCTTCACTCCCACTTTGAGGGACTGGTTTGTTAATAAGTTATATATGCAGGGAACACAGCAAATGAAAAATGAAAGAGCTAATAAACATTACAATTTTACCTGTGTAACCTACTTTACTGGCTTTTTACACTTTTGAAAAACAGCCAAGTTGTGCTTAACTGCACATGCACAGACTGACTAGCTCTTGCATGAAACACTGCTCTTTGATCAATGTTGTGCCTTTAATTCACATGTTAATGTAGGTAAAATAAATCAGCATGTTTATACTGACTTCTTTAATTATAGCCATCACATTCTTTAATTCCTCTTGCTCTTTAACTGCTTAATAGATCGCTCTACCATACCCTCCAAATCTGAGGTACTACTTTTTCTTTTCCTTAACTTCATCAGTTGTTTCATTCATTGTATTTATCCCTACATTTCTTATTGATTTACAAAATATAGATTTTTAGGTATTAGTTTTAGTACTGTCTCTTGATATTATGTGATCCATAAATAAAAAGTGTTTACAGAATTTTGAGTAATGACAATTTTCCAATGATGGAATATGGCTGCTTGAGACTCCACACTAAGAAAGCAAAAAGAAGCACCTACATTTTGTTTATACTGATAATAATTTGTATGTGTGATCAGATTACTGTGTAGAATCTTGTTTGGCATATTCAATGTGCTGCTTGACTTTAAAAGTTGTAATGCTGAAAACATAAGGAGCAGATAGTTTTGAGAATCCTGCACCAATATGCCTCTTCTAATACCTACGTACTGCATTCTTTTCTCAAGTAGTGCATTACATAAATTTGCACAAAGAACCAAAGGTGAGTGTCTCCTCCCCGCTCTCTCACTGTTTCTGGGGAGTGGTGAGTGCCTCCTCCCCGCTTCCTAGAAATAGCGAGGCAGCTGAAAAGGAAGAGGTGCTATGAAGTATGACAAAACTTATTAGCAACTGCAGTGCTTGATACATAAACATCTGCCTCTTATCCTGAACATGTAAGATATCATATATTACAATGTGTTTTCTTACTTGTCCTACTGCTATGGCAATTGCTGGTGTTATTCTGCCCTACATGAGCAATAAACTACAGGTGACTCTAGCATTCCAATATTAAAATTTGTATACCCTCTTAGCTCAGGTTCCTGTCTTACAGTGTTGTATCTTGTCTCTAGCTTTTGTTAAAGTCCACTTCCACTTCAAGGGGCAAGACAAATGCTGTTAGCACAACAATTAAAAAGAGGAGGAACTTTCAAACATTACCCATGTGGGTTTTTTTTCATGCCAAGTCCACTTTAAAAGTGATACACCACTGGAAATGCCCCAGTTACAAGAAAAGCTCCAACTAGACTTCAGCTCATTATGGAAATGGCTCACTAACATGCAGCTAGTATTAAAATGCAACAAGAATTACTACGCTGTTTGGCATATATCATAAAAAGAAATCTATCCCCACATTAATTATCATTGATCTACTACCTTGTGTTACAGAACAAAGATACTTACGCATAAGTAATGGGGTTGGGAGGGTGGCCTAATGGTTAAGGTGTTTGCCTTACAAACACAAGGTGCAGGGTTTGAGTCTCACAAGGGATAACTGGCTAGGCTTAAAATGGCTCGCAAGGGCAGTTAGCTTAGTACTAACCTATGAACCTATAACCTTTGATCAGCAACTCACTTCTGCACATGTGCAAAATGTCACAAAAGTTGCACTCAATCTACTAAGATTAGCTTCTAATACTCTCACCTTCTCCCATTTGAATCTAGGAAATCTCTAGCATTGCAAATGGTAATGCCCAAGTTAGAACACTTTACCATTATTGACACTAGACTCTACACAGATCATCCATAATCTCCAAATGACCGCAGACAAGGTCTGCAGATTCATAACTCTAAGTGGCTCTAGCAATCATTGTAACTCACTTGAAAAGGCCATCAATAACTGCCAGAGCTGCTCTCCTACTTAACTGCCTCACATAGGTTCATAGGTTTATACTAGGCTATCTGCCCTAAGGCATTTATAAGCCTAGCCCAAATTTTTGTGGCTTATGCCACCCCTTATATGAAAAAATACTGTGCCCATTAGTTTGTTGTGCCTCTGTCCAGCAGTGACACAGAGATGATTCCCGGGGTAAACCTATGATCTCCCATCCACAGGTCAAGATTTCTCTTGAACAGAGCCAGCGAGGTGCTCTGCCTCACATGGACCGGGATTTTATTCCACAGCATAGGAGTCTCTGGTGATAAATCTATCCCTCCAGCCGTCCTATTTGTATCCGTGCTAAGGTTTAAGTCGCTTGCTCTAGTGGTTTTGGTGGATTTGGATTTTTTGAGGTGGAGCATGTCCATTAATTCCGGGTTGGACATGGTCTTGTATGTCAGGCACATGTCACCTCTGAGCAGACGGTATGCGACTGAATTTCGGAGTTTCTTCAATCTGGCAGCATATGACAGATTTTGGAGTCCCTTTATCCTTTTGGTGAGGAACTTTTGGGGTCTCTCCAATTGCTGCAGATGTCGGGTGAGATACATCCCGAATGGGGGATTGTACTCGATCATTGGTCTGATAAGTGAAGAGTACAGGGGAACAATGACCTCACTAGATCTGGATGTGAATCCCTTCATGATCAGGTGGGCAATGTACATGTACATACAAACTACTAAACTGGTCCTACTGCCAACATAGATATACACCGCATCACAAATAACCTACTCCCAACACTGGTCTAGAGAGAATACAATTTCCTTAAATAGCTCAAAATTCATAAAATTTATTGGTGAAAGAGCCTTCTTAAAGATCTCACCGGCAGCATGGAACTCCCTGACACAAAAACATCTGCAAATAGCAGGAATTAAATACATTCAAAAAACAACCACTCAATTCACTCAAGAAAGAATATGAGTGTCACTGTTTTGACATGGACTAAGAATAATATCAAGCAGCTAGCTCAAACTGGCTACTTTCTTCTTCCAACTACCAATTTACTTGGATAATCATGAATGTGTATGTATGATAATTGCTGACAATAGCTGTTTAGCTCTGTACAATATTTGTTTTACATTAGTCATTGTACAGAACCACTGAATTGTAAATAGCTGTACTGTATATATTTGTACTCTACTCACTTCAACTACTCCTTGTCTATGTAGACATTCATTTTGCACTCATTGTGCTATATGGTATAATAGTATGGTATTTGTATGTACAATCTGTAAGTGCCTATCTGGCCTAGGCTGTGGTTGAAAATGGTCCAAGGACCAGTTAAGAAAGAAAGAAAGAAAAGGTCATCTGGATAGATATTGTCATCAGAGGTAATAGGTGAAAGTGCAAAGGAGTGAACATGTAAGGTGTCCATCTGTCAATTTCTGAGTCAGACCATCTACAGCATAAATTT
The DNA here is from genome assembly GCF_019279795.1 of Protopterus annectens. NCBI lineage: Eukaryota > Metazoa > Chordata > Ceratodontiformes > Protopteridae > Protopterus > Protopterus annectens. The sequence continues at coordinate 1,380,369,020 of NC_056735.1, read as the reverse complement.
TGTCACCACCCCCCCCAAAAAAAACCTAAGACATTTAGCATTTGCTGGAAGGACAAGGAGATCACACAACAGCAAGGTCCACAGGTGAACATTTTCTTCTTATCATAGAAGGACTCTGATAACATTCATAAGATAAGAAAAGACAATGACTGAATTCATGTTCAAGATAACTGGTCTCCACTAGAATGTGGGCTGCTACAACAGAGCAGTGTGACGGCCCACTAACATATTCTCACTGTCTCTCAAAATAGGGGAGAAAAGTGGCTGGCTTTCATCCCTGTTAGTTCATTTACAGATGCAAAGAAACCAGGAATCCACCATTCAGAGACTTATTTAATAAAATGTATACCAAATAGCAAACAAAGCTTCCAAGTAAAAGTCTTCATCAGTATATAAAACATAGAAAACATACCAGCATTTTATACAATACAAAGCCAATCAGCTCATATTTACAATTAACATTTATACTTCATTTAAAGTGCCCAACTACATAAAACAAATATGCCTATTATATTTCATCATATAACTAATTCTAACCTTATTCGTAGTTTTAACCATAGAATCATTTTGTGCATCACTACTTACTCCTGATAAATATGGTTTAGCTACATCCTTTCCCAGCTGACTTACTACATTTTTTGTCTCTTCAATCAGGCTGTTATTATAACCTCTACGTCTAAAATCTAATGCCATACCTTCCATTTCATTTATAAACATCCCATCCTTAGTACTCAACCTACTTGCTCTCATAAATTGGCTTTTTACAACTTCTTTAAAAATTTGTTTAGGATGCATACTCTCTGAATGTACATTCTTCCTGTCAATCACAGTATTAAAGACATTACCCTGTTTAGCAATAGTAATATCAAGGAAATTAATACTAACATCTGATGATTTAACATCAAAGAATAAAAAATCAGTTGAAGAATGAAGATGGTCAATAACATTGGGCAGGATTCACCAAGGCTTGCACGGAGTCTAAGAGTAGTGTAAGACTCCATGCAGCCTTCGCAATCCAGGAACAGCTCTAAATTCCGTGTAAGAGACCAGCTAAAACGTCTCTTACACGGAGTGGGCGTAGATATGCTAATCACCTCACTTGCAGCCGAAAGGCAAGCAAATGAGGTAGATTAGCGATCCAGGAAGCCCAAAGCAGCCCGTGTAAAAGCCGTTTTAGCTGCAGAAATGTACTCAGTTGACAACTGAGTACGTTTCTGCAAAATAACACCTAATGGAGCCATGTCAGCTCCAAATAAAGGGTGCATATGTGTCAGGCAGCATGCCAATGGCCAAATATGTGGCCATTGGCAAGGTACCCCAATGCAAATATAAGAAATATTTTTTTTTTTTTTTTCGGAGATCGCCGATGTTTAAACGCAGCGCAGCCACTCGCAAATGGGCTGCGCTGTATAAAACATAAAAATGAAGGTTATAAACCCACAAATGTGGGTTTTATGCAATACATGTATTTACAATGCAGGGACCAGCAGACCAAAAACAACATGGCCACCGTTTAGTGGTTGCTAAGGGGGGAAGCTGAGTCTAAGACATGTAACTAAGCATTAGTAAGCAATCTGATGTAAATGAGTGTTAGGATACTGAATTCCACTGTCACAAAGCAAATGAACACATTCTGAGTAGTGTAAGAGATACATAAGGGGGAGGAATAGAGTAGGAGATAGGTGATATCACAGGGGGGAATGGTAGAAAGAAATGCAGTTCACTGGAGGTCAGTGTTACATGACAGATGTCAGACACATATCATGCAAAGAGGAGTGCCACAAGATAAGCATGGGAAAGTCAAGAAATGGAAAGTGTACACTGTTGCTTACACCAAAGTTTCTTGCTGGGCGTGCATGCGCACGTGTGCGCGCCATGAAGCACGAGTAGGGCAGTGTGTGCGCGTGTAAGGCAGACTGAGCATGTGGGAGCCTGTTGGCAGACTTGTAAGACTGTTTCCGCTGGTGCGCGTGCGTTTTAACCCGAATAAGCAGATTCTGAACCGTGTAAGCCTGTGTGCGCGCATGTAAGCCACTGTGAGCGTGTTTCTGCTGGTATGCGCGTTGCTCCCCCCTGAGGAAACAGAAAGGAAAAAGGAAGCAACAGAATTAGTAGGAAGCTAGCAGGGAATACTGCTGGAGCTAGCAGGTGAAAACAATTAGAAGCAGGCAATTACACAGGCAGAATAGTAGCTCAGCCAAGCACTTAAAACTCTGCAAACAGCAGTGCAAGATGTTTCTCTCAAGAGACACTGCAAGACAGGAGTAAGCTATTAGAAGTGAAAACTGAAAAAGCTGAACTCAGAGCAGAAATGCTAGGGGCTGCCATAGCTGTCATAAGGAGACATAGGCTACTTGCTGAGGGTGGTGACAATGCAAATGGTGCCAGACAATCCACAGTGAGGAGACGGAGAAGAGTGTACAGGCCCAGGGTCACCTACCACGGGTTACATGAGCTGGAGATAGTAGAGCGCTATAGAGTGGACAGAGACCTCCTGCAGCAAACTGTTGAGCTGTGCAGGCCACGCCTCACACACAGAACCAACAGAGGGGAACCCATCCCAGTGGAAACCAAGGTATGTGTTGGCCTAAGAATACTAGCAACAGGTACCTTCCAAAGACCAACTGGTGATATGATGGGGATATCACAGGCATCAGCCTCCAGGGTACTGCACCAGTTCCTGGATGCCATGTCAGCACATGTCGGTGATCATGTATATTTCCCCAATGCCCGTGAGGTATTGGCCAGCAATATCGTCTCTTCCAGCAAATAGCGGAATACCCTGAGGTAGTGGGTGCAATAGACTGCATGCACATACGCATCAAAGCACCAGCCGGTGAGCTGGGTAGGGCCTACATTAACCGCAAGGGCTTCCCCTCCATCAACTGCCAGGTCGTGTGTAATGCCCAGGGCATAATAATGAATGTGTGTGCTGGCTGCCCTGGGAGCTACCATGATTCCCATATCTGGCATTTGACGCAGCTGTACCAGACATTTGCCAATGGGGCCATCCCACATGGACACGTACTGCGGGATGCAGGTTATGCACTGGAGCCGTGGCTGATGACACCCATCAGAAATGCACACACACCTGAACAGGAATGCCATAATGAGGCACACGCACAAACACGTAATGTTATAGAGCGTGTGTTTGGGCTGCTCAAGTCACGGTTCCGGTGTCTGGACACATCTGGTGGAGCCTTGCAGTACTCACCAACTACATGTACCCAAATTGTCATGGTATGTGCTATGCTACATAATATGATCTTGCGAAAACAGCTGCAGCAGGACCAGCAAAGGGCTGGGCCAAACAGCCCCCCACTATTGCCAAGGCCATCACAGGCAGAGCGTGACTCAGAGGAGGAACAACCTGAGCCTGCCCCAGTAGGCAGAAGGTGGCGTGTCCAGTATGCCTTGGCCTTGGCAAAGAGGCAATGCATAGCACATACACTGGCTCAGTAGGAACCCTGGGAATGATACCCCTCTCTGACTCACTCATATAATAACAGGGATGCCTAAAATGACACAACCTGCTCTCAAACATGTACAGGGAGTGTAGTATGTGCATCTGACGGAGGCAGCCCTGCAGCACCACCTGAGGCATGAATGCCGTGTGTTAAGCAATGTAACACCATGTAGTATATGCCCACTTGATGACCCTGACTAACATCCTACCCTCACCAAGCATGATGCCACAATATGACGATGAGATGATCAATTGCAATAATTGGCTGAAGTATTGCAGTTAGTCAAAGGGGATCCAATGTGTGGCAGCCTGGGATGACATGCTGAGCATGACATGATGCTCCACCTGCTAGGGGTGGCATGCACCTATCAGTCCAGGCCTTATGGATACTGGCAAAGGCTGCTGTTACCCACAGCGTGCCCTGAATAGGTAAGGCTCAAAACACAAACCCACCTCCATAGGTATCACAAGGGATAAGAACCTAGACGTAATGCTACCCAATGTCAGAAGTCTAAACAGCAAGATGCATGCAGTCTAAACTCCCCCAGCATGGAGAATGTTGATATCTGTCCTGTAATAGAAAACTGGGTCAAGGCTCTCAACAGCACCGTAACACTACCAGGTTACACCTCTTACTGTGCTGTACAGCCTCAAAACATGGAACAAGCTACAAAAGGAGGGTGACTAGCAATAATTGTCAAGGATAACCACACCCCCATGTTGGTACCACAACAAGAAGCAGCATGGACTAGCCATGGTCAAGTAACAGTGGCTAAAACTGCCTCCCAGTTTATAGCCTGCTACAGACTACTGTCCTAACACCAGGAACTGCACCTGGCCTATGTTGGAATACATGAATATATCAAGCCCTCCAAACCACATTATATTGTGTGACTGAAAATACCCAGACATAGACTGGGAGCATTATACTAGCTCCAACACTGTAGGACAAAAGTTCCTAGAATCCATAAACCAAAATGCCCAGGAACAACGTACCACTCCCACAAGAGGGGTAGCATACTGGATGTGATAATCAGCAACATGGGTACCGCATGTCAAGATGAGAAGTGTATCCCTCACTGGTAAGACCAGACCATAGAGTAATCACACTGGATATACACATCCTGACCACAGTCCCTGGCCAGAAAACCACAGTGAAAAACATGTGTAAAGCAAAAGTTGCACTCCTCGAAACTGATGTGGAATCCATTAAAGGCCCTGTGCAGGTGCAAAATATGGGCCACACCTCAGAACCTGTTATACAGGCATTCCATGAACACTGCCAGGAATGCATGGATTATGCAATCCCAAATAAAACCAAGACACAATGCCATACATGCAGGCATCTGGCATGGTGGACTCCAGCCATTACCAAACCATGCAAGAGAATGAGGAAGCTACTACATGATAGAGCAAACATAAAAAGGGAAGTAATCACTGATCAGTAGTATGGCAAAAAAATATGTCCACACATACAATCCACTAAGGCCAGCTACAACAAGTTGAATCTGTGAATCTTGAGGCAATGTTACACCTGCCCCAAGTACACAGACAACCCTGAACTCTCCCCAAGAAATACAAATATATGTGAGAGATGCAACCATTTATCCAAACCGGAGGCTGAGCTCCCTCAACTCAGTACTGTCAAAACTAGTCAGGAGGAGAAGGTAACCACACACACCACAAACCCAGTCCCACATAGACCTATCACAACTGCAAACCAAAGACATAAACACAGAAAAACATTCCCGGAGGCCCTAATTACAAACACACCACACCAACAGAGGCCTCCAAAGCAGACACCCAAGCAACTACAACCTCCAAACATAGCACATGCAACACATAGTACACAAAGCTGGTGTGCCAAACAGTCACAGGCCAGAAGGAGAAACAACATGCCTGATACAGTTGTAATAGGTGACTCCATAGACAGACACACTGCTGTCCCACTCACCAGACTGAACAAGGGAAAGGGTACAGTAAGCTGCCTGTAGGCTGCTACAATACACCACATAACACAAGTACGCAGGTCACCCCAAAGCAAGTAGAAATATGATGCAGTCATTGTCCATGCTGGCGTGAATGACCTGAGATGTACCTCCCTGGACTACATGAAAAGAGACATAGATGAGCTCTCTGATTATGTAGTCCAGGCCGGTATGACACTGACCGTTTGCAGCATCCTATCCTCACCAAGAATGATGCCACAGTACAAACACAGAATGATCAGCTTTAACAAGTGGCACAATTACTGGTGTCATTCCAAGGGGATCCAATGTCTGTCTGCTTGGGATGTCATGCTTGACAAGCCATGCTGCTGTTCCAGGGATGGCTTGCACCTGTTACCCCTGGGCGTCTGGATATTGGATAAGGATTTTGCCACCTCCATAGAGCCTTTCATAGGCAAGGCTGAAAAGACTAACCCACCACCCTAGAAAACATAAGTGGAAAGAAACATAAGGGTAATGCTGACCAATGCCAGACATGTAAACCTCAATATGCATGCTCCCGAGGCCCACCACAGTATGGAGAACATTGATGTCCGTGCAGTGACAGAAACCTGCAGCAAGCCTCCTGACAGCACACCAGCACTACCAAGTTATACCTCATATCATGCGTTATTTAAAACCTGGACCAAAACATGAAAGGAGGGGGAGTATCCATATTCAGCACAGACACGCATACGTCCAGGTAACTGACAATGCACGAAGCATTGGACACCACCCATGTGCAACTAACCATAGGCAAAACTGCTGTACAGTCTGTAGCATGCTACAGACCACGCTCTCACACACAGGAACCCCACCCAGCCGTCCTGAAGACACTGAACAGTATGAATGTCCCACCAAATACCAAACAAGGTACTCACAAATTACCACATAGGTGGTAAACCATTATGTATGGAAGGAGTAATCAGGGAACTAGGGACACATGTGGACAGTAACCTGTTATGTGACACTCACATTGCCAACATGGCTAGGAAGACTGTCTATATTGGACACCGTATCATGAAAGGATTCACATCTACGTCAACAGAGGTCATTGTGCCCCTATACTGTTCTCTTATCAGACCCATAATCTAGTACAATGTCTCATTTGGGATGTACCTTACCTGACACCTGCAGCAGTTAGAAAGACCTCAAAGGTACCTCACCAAGAGGATAAAGGGTCTCAAATATATGTCATATGCTGCCTGGCTGTAGACACCCCAGCTGAATGCAGTCACATACTGCCTACACAGAGGCGTTGTATGCCTGTTGTACAAGGCCATGTCCAACACAGGAGTAATGGACATGCTCCACCCCAGAAAACCCAAAGCCATCAGAGCTGTGAGAGTGAGAGATGTCAACCTCAACACATAATGAAATAGGATGTGCTGGAGGGACAGATACATAACCCTGAGGCTCCCTACACCCTGGAACAGAATCCCACTCCATGTTAGGCAGAGCCCCTCACTGACACTCTTCAACAGGAATCTTGCCAAGTGGATGGATGATCGTAGATGTACACTGGGGGTCTTCACTGTGTCACGTCCAGACAGAGGCACACTAAAGTAAATCATAAATGGCCATAATATTCACATAGCAAGGGGTGGTGAAAGCCACACACACTCTGGATAGGTTTATAAATGCCCTAGGGTGGATAGCCTAGTATGAACCTATGAACCTATGAAGATACAAATTGTACAGGACACTAAGGATAATCATAAGGCTTTCTTAACTGATGGTAGGAACCTTGTTGGGAATTCACAGATATGCTCTGAATCACTCAAATATTACAAACAACATACCAAACACACACACACACATATTGCCAACATCCAACCTGACAGGTGCAGTGCCAACCCCCCCCCCCCAAAGAATGCAAAATATCTATCCCAGCAGACTGCTGGCCCCCTGACATTGCAGATGCTGAGGTAACAGCCAGCATCTACAAAGCAAAACACACAGCAGCAATGGTATGAGATGGTGTCCTGGGCTGAGTCCAACATGGACTCCAAGAAGAATGGAATGCCAAATCACACTACTGCTCAATGTCAGCCTTACCACAGGATATGTACCCAAAGAGCAGTGTACAACAACAGTGGTCCTTCTCAACAAAGGTGTTGCCTGAATGGATACTGCAAACTACCACCCCAGAATCCTGACAAGCTTAGTCTGCACAGCTATGGAAAGGATCAGCATGTACCACAGACATAAACATATTGGGGACCTACTGACACCGGACCCTACCCTGTGTGGCTTTCTTAAGTGCAGATCCTGCCCCTTAAACATGTTTGACTCATTTTGAAACAGTCATTAAGGTCATTGATGAGGGCAATGTGGTCCACACAGCGTAGCTGGACCTTGCAAAGGCTTCCATACAATACCCCACGTGTTCATTATAGATAAGCTCACCAGCTTAAATATAAACCCTTATGTCAGTAGAGGGGTTGCAAACCAGACTAAGGAAAGAACTGACATGGTCAGACATGCTGCAGCCATCAAAAGGGACACATAGAAACAGACAACTGGTGCCATAGCCATGTTAGCAAGCTAATTGCAGAAAAGTGTATAGTCAACCCCTGTGGATATACAGTAAGTGCCCACCAATTACCACATAGGTGTTAACCCATTAAGTACTTAACATGTAATGAGAGACCTGGGGACACAAGTTGATAGATATCCTGCATTGGACAAGCATGTGGCTGTAGTGGTTACAGAAACATACCATATACCCACCTAATCATGAAGGTTGTCAGATCTAGATAAGGGAGGTCATTGTGGCTCTGCAGTCATCCTTCATCAGCGTTACAATTGACTACAATAGCCCCTGTGGGATGTACCTCAGCAGACACCTCCATCAACTGTAAAGTCCCCAAAAGTACCTCACCAGGAGTATCAAAGAGCTTGAACAGATGCCATGTGTTGCCTGATTAAACAAACTGCAGCTCCACACACTGCCATACTGCCCACCCAGAGGCAAGCTGTGCCTGATGTATAAAGCCATGTCCAAGCTGGAATCAATGAACATGCTTCACCTTGTACAATCTGAATGGCAGTGAGCTATGCACATGAGAGACCTGAACCCAGCACTGACATACATAGGACAAGCTGTACTGAATGATCCATAACACAGAAGCCACCCACACTCTTGAGTAAACTCCCAGTACAGGTTAGCCAGAGAGTCACTCATTGACTCTCCTCAAGAGGAATCTTGATGAGTGGATGGGAGATGGTAGGTTTACCCTGGGTATCACTGTTATGTCACGGGTAGACGGAGGCACAGTATACTAACCATGACATATGTCATGGCAAACTCCACTTACAATGTGTGTCGAAGGACAAACACACTCTCCAACTAGCATTACAAATGGCCTAGGGCACATCGCTAGTGTTTGTCAATGTACACCTATGTTGTGAAATACACTACCAATGTTGGACAAGCCTGGTTTAAGTAGTTCATATCTGAACATAATGCAACATGGTCAGATGTGTACAACTGGCCCCTAACCAGGCTGGTGTGCTTACTATGAAAATGTAAAGCAGTAATAGGACTAAAGCCCAGGATACTGTCCACCACAGTGAAAGTACTGAACCAGTACACTATACGGTACTACAGTGTTAGGTCAGTATGAAAGGATGTTGACAACTGTATGCAAAGTATCCCATGCAAACCCTGCAGGCACAGTATAATCCCTGTTGTGTTCAGACACAAAGCAGTTGGACAGTAACTACACAACATGACACACAACACACAACCATAAACGTGAGATATTGTTGAAGTTCACACTCATCCACAAATGTGATGGGCTGCAGAGTTCAACATATGGAAAGCTCACACTGGGCATGCTCGCACACTTTGATAAATGAGACATATGTCAGACAACATGCCATGGAAAGCCTGAACTGGGCATGCTCACACACGTAGGCCAAATCTCAGTTTAGCAAGTTGGCCACACATATCTGGTATTTGTACATGTTATTCCAGGAACCAACCACATTACAGCAATCTGCCCAGTGCACACAGTTAAATGACTACAGAGACATACATGATATAGTGGATCCCTCTCATATTTAAACATCTTCCACAGATACACAACTTGTTCATAATAACAGGGAATGCTATGGCAATAAAGACCTGCAAACAGTCTATCAGCAACAAATATTGTGCATCTGACAATTAAACATATGGGTGTAGAGGCCAACACTAGGCTGTTTGCCCTAGGGAATGCAGCTTAGCCAGAGTGTGCTTGGCGTCTGCCTCCCCAGTACAGTAGGCTACTGTGCCACTGTAAAGTAGGTCACATAAGGCACCGTGTGAGGCTAGTGTGCTGTGCCTCTGTCAAGCAGGGACACAGTGGAGATCCCAGGGGTTGAATTTGCTAAGCCACATCCATGTTGTTGGTGTGTGCTGGAAAAGGGTTGGTGAGGACCTCTAACAGTAAGTGGGCATTAATAACAGACTGAGGGGAGCCTTATCTGCATTGTCTGGACAATTTCACTGTCAACACTTTGTCGTGATGATTATGAGGGATTGAAGTGTTGTGCCAGTACTGTTCAGAGATGTCCTCCCTCTGTGGGCTACTGCTCTGCAATGTATTAGCTCACTCTGTCTGTTGGACAGCTCATATATGGCTGGTGTACACCTGACAGGTGTCCTGTTGTGGAGCAGTCATGGGTATATTTGGGATAGCATGATCAATGCAAACCTTACGCATGCTCATAGAATGCAATTGTCAAGGATTATGCAGAGTGGCCTGTATACTCCACCAGCATGGGTCCTTTGAAGTCTTCCACCCCAGTCTTCACAAGTGTAAAGTCTGCTTTTGATAAATACACTTTGTTTGCAGTGACAACCTTGCCTAGGGGTGGGTATGGGATATGGATGTCCAGGGAAAGGTGGGTATGGTCAGATATCAACAATGGTGGTCTACCTCTGGTGTGGAACAGTGAGTACCCATGTTGCAGATGGTCAGGTGCAATATGTATTCCCCCTTGTGGCTGTGGTTAGTGGTTCTGCCATAGCACATGGACTCACAAATGGTAGTGGCTGTAGGGTAATTTTGTAGAGGCCTGAGTAGTTCCCACACACAATATACCTGTACCTGACATTAACAACTGGGATGGTGTATGTGAACACCTGCATATCTTGGCACTGTTCCCAGGGAAGCAAAGTGTGTGTCCTGGATGTGGGAGGGGTGGTCTGAACTGGTTGTGTTGTGTGTTACAGGTCCTGTGGTCACGAAGCATGGAATAGAACATAACCTGCCAGTGCGATGTGCATATCTGACCCTGAAGTAGGTGGCTGCAAATGCATATATATGCTATCCCCCACCTGACAGGTAGTACTAGATGTACATACCTCTGTAGAAATAATGATGTCAGCACCCTATAAATACTGCAGGTGCAGAACAGATGCCCAGTAATTCGGATAGTGCGCTCTGCTAATGCGTCTCCGTCAAGTGTCATAATATAGTTAGGTAGGGGGTTGAATCCTGCAAATGCTCAGTGTGTGTGTGGGTAAGCGGGGTTGGTGTGTGTGCAAGTCTGTGTGAGGGAAATGCCCCTTTTGGCAACTGGGAAAACACACTACAGGATGCACATTCCCCTTTCTAAACACTGATGATGTCAGCACCCTATAAGTACAGCAGGAGAAGAAAACCTCCCAGTAATGTGAATAGCGCGCTCTGCTAATGCGTCCATCTCGAGTGTCATAACATAGTTAAGTAGGGGTTTGAAGCCTGCAAATGCTCAGTGTGTGTGAAGGGGGGTTAGTGTGTGTGCAATTCTGTATGAAAGAAATGTCCCTTTTGGCAACTAGGAGAACACACTACAGGATGCACATTCCTCTTTCTAAACACTGATGATGTCAGCACTCTATAAGTACAGCAGGAGAAGGGAAACCTCCCAGTAATGCGAATAGCGTGCTCTGTTTATGCGTCCGTCTTGAGTGTCATAACATAGTTAGGTAGGGATTTGAATCCTGCAAATGCTCAGTGTGGGTGGAGGGGGGTTAGTGTGTGTGCAATTCTGTATGAAAGAAATGTCCCTTTTGGCAACTAGGAGAACACACTATAGGATGCACATTCCCCTTTCTAAACACTGATGATGTCAGCACCCTATAAGTACAGCAGGAGAAGGGAAACCTCCCAGTAACGCGAATAGCACGCTCTGCTACTGCGTCCGTCTCGAGTGTCATAACATAGTTAGGTAGGGGTTTGAATCCTGCAAATGCTCAGTGTGTGTGGAGGGGGGTTAGTGTGTGTGCAATTCTGTATGAAAGAAAATGTCCCTTTTGGCAACTAGGAGAACACACTACAGGATGCACATTCCCCTTTCTAAACACTGATGATGTCAGCACCCTATAAGTACAGCAGGAGAAGACAAACCTCCCAGTAATGCGAATAGCATGCTCTGCTAATGCGTCCATCTTGAGTGTCATAACATAGTTAGGTAGGGGTTTAAATCCTGCAAATGGCAAGTGTGTGTGTTTGGGTGAGGGGGGTTAGTGTGTATGCAATTCTGTGTGAGGGAAATGTCCCTTTTGGCAACTAGGAGAACACACTACAGGATGCACATTCCCCTTTCTAAACACTGATGATGTCAGCACCCTATAAGTACAGCAGGAGAAGAAAAACCTACCTGTAATGTGAATAGCGCGCTCTGCTAATGCGTCCGTCTTGTGTTTCATAACATAGTTAGGTAGGGGTTTGAATCCTGCAAATGGCAAATGTGTGTGTGGGGGAGTGGAAGTAGGGTGTGTGCAATTACATGTGTGAGAGAACTAACCCTTTTGCCAACCAGTACAACACACCAGCTGCTGCATATTCCAATCTCTACACAGAGATGATGTCAGCACCCTACAAGTACAGCGGAAGAGGGCAAATCTCCCAGTAATGCAAATAGCACGCTCTGCTACTGCGTCTCTCACTACTGTCATAGCACAGTTAGTTATGGCTTTGAATTCCACACATGCCACATGTGTTTTGTCACACAGAATGCCCATGTGTGTGGGTTGTTGTTCACAATAATGCATGACTGAGTCATATGTGTCCATGCCTCTGACTGACCTGTATGCTTGTGTTATGTGGTGGACCATAGTGCCCCACGGGCATATCACTGTGACCTTCACCTTGTCAAGCCTGGTGAGTGGGACCTCACTGTACCAGACAATAAAGGTACCCAACACAACTGTAGCAGGTGTGTTGTCTAGCTGTACAGGCTGTGACTGTTTGGCACACAGGATTTGTGTGCTATGTGTTGCACATGCTGTGTTCCAGCTTAACGTATGCCTATGTGCCAGCTGCAGAGGTGTCTGCTGCTCAGACAGGATGCTATTCTGAGGCTCCATGAATGGCCCAGTGTGTTCACGTGTTTGGATTGCTGTCAGTGTAGGTCTACATCAGACTGGTATTGTAGTCACCGTAGTATTTCATGCCACCTGACAGGTTATGCCAGTACTGGGTTCAGAGCACTTAGTCCCCAGTTTGGCTATGTGGTTGCATCTCATACATGTGTTGTACATCCATGTGTAGGGGAGAGGGTTGACTGTGTACATGTGGTGGCTGTGACATTGCCACATGACCCACATATTCCACAACTATACCATAGAGGTGACTGACAAGTGACCTTTGCACATGCTACCATAGTATTGTGATTGCCATGGTGATTAACAGCACATAGGGCCAATGGGGAACAAGGTACATAGGTTCATAGGCTCATACTAGGCTATCTGCCCTAGGGAATTTATAAGCCTAGCCAGAATGTGTTTGGCTTTCGCCACCCATTTTAAATTTATTTTGCTATGCCCTTTTTCGAGGTTAGTATACTGTGCCTCTGTCTAACAGTGACACAGAAGTGATACCCGGGGTAAACCTATGATCTCCCATCCACTCATCAAGATTCCTCTTGAAGAGAGTCAATGAGGGACTCTGCCTAACCTGGACTGGAATTTTATTCCAGAGTGAAGGGAGCTGAGGTTCAAGTCTCTCGAGCGTGTAGCTCGATGGGATTTGGATTTTCTGAGGTGCAGCATTTCCATTAATTCCGGGTTGGACATGGCTTTATACATCAGGCACAGATCGCCTCTGAACAGGCGGTATGCCACTGAGTAGAGCTGGAGTTTCTTTAACCGGGCAGCATATGGCATCTGTTTGAGCCCTTTGATCCTCTTGGTGAGGTACTTTTGGGGTCTTTCCAGTTGCTGCAGGTGTCTGGAAAGGTACATCCCAAAAGGGGCATTGTACTCAATTATGGGCCTGATGAGGGATGAGTAAAGAGGCATGATGACCTCCCCTGATCTAGACGTGAATCCCTTCATGATTAGGTGGGCTATATAAAATGTTTTTCTAACCACTTTGACACGTGGTTGTCAAATGAGAGATTGCTATCAACTTGGGTCCCCAGGTCCCTAATTACTTCTTCTGTACTTAATGGATTACCACCTATGTGGTAATTTGTGGGCACTTTGTTTTTGCCAAAGGGGATGACTAAACACTTTTTGGCATTTAGCTTGAGGCCATGGCTCTGGCACCAGTTGTCTGTTTCTATGAGGCCCTTTTGGAGGATGCTTGTGTCGGCTGGAGAGTCGATTATGGCGCCCAGTTTGCAGTCATCTGCGAACTTGGTCAGCCACAGTCCTTCCATGTTGGCCTGTACCTCCTGGAAATATATACAGAACAAGAGATGTCCCAGGACTGTGCCTTGTGGGACACCACTTGTACCTGGTTTGGAGTCTGACATGGCTCCAGCAATTCTAACCATGTGGGTTCTGTCCTTGAGCCAGTTTGCAATCCATCTAGTGACATAGGGGTTTATATTTAAGCTGGTGAGCTTATCTATAATGCCTGAGTGGGGTATTGTATCAAAGGCTTTTGCGAGGTCCAGGTAGGCTGTGTGGACCACCTTCCCCTCGTCAATGGCCTTGGTGACTGTTTCAAAGAAATCAACCAGGTTTAAGAGGCAGGATCTGCCCTTAACAAAGCCGAACCGGGTAGGATCCAGTGTCTGTAGGTCCCCAATATCTTTATTTATGAGGTCCATGATGATCCTTTCCATAGCTTTGCAGACCAAGCTAGTCAGGCTTATGGGGCGATAGTTTCCAGGATCCGTTGAGGCACCACCTTTATGGAGAGGGACCACTGTTGCTGTATGTCACTCTTTGGGCACATACCCTGTAGTAAGGCTGAGACTGAACAGTAGTTTTATGTTTGGGTTTAGCTCTTCTTGGAGTTCATGTAGGACACAGCCTGGGACACCATCTGGTCCCATTGATGCTGTGTTTTTTGCTTTGGAGAGGGCGGCTCTTTCCTGAGCATCTGAGATGTCAGGGGGGCAGCACTCTGCTGGGATAGATATTTGCCCTTTTGGTGTGGAGGGGGGGGAGTTTGCGATGAACCTGTCAGCTAGGATGTTGGCAATGTCTGTGGGTTTGGTGTATTTTTTGTCATTTTGGACTAATTCTGAGCATATCTGGGAATTACCACCCAGGTTCCTAACATAATTAAAGAAAGCCTTGTGATTATCCTTAGTGTCCTGTGCAATTTTTCTCTCGAAGCTGGCCTTAGACAATTTTATGAGTGCCCATAGTTTTTTGCTAATACTGATCAGTGATGCCTTCCCTTTTTGGGATTTTTCTCTATCATTTAGTAGCTTCCCCCTTCTACTGTATAGTTTGTTTATGGCTGGGGTCCACCAGAGAGGATGTCTGCCTTTGGAGGATTGGGTCTTGGTTTTATTTGGGTTTGCATGATCCATGCATTCCTGAAGGTGTTCATAGAATGCGTTTATAAAGGATTCTACGGTCTGGGCCGTATTTTCACAGGCCCGGGGGCTTTGAAGCATTCCACCTCAGTTTTGAGGAGTGTGAAATTTGCTTCAGAGAAGTTTTTCACTGTGGTTTTCTGGGCAGAGGGTGGGGTCAGGATGTGAATATCCAGTGAGATTAGTTTATGGTCTGATCTTACCAGCGAGGGATACACTTCTGGTCTGGAGCATAGAGTCCCCATGTTGGCGATGATCAGGTCCAGTATGGTATCCCCTCTTGTGGGAGTGGTAACAAGTTGTTCCATAGCATTTGAGTTTATAAACTCTAGGAACCTTTGGGCTAGGGTGTTGGAGCTAGAGTAATGCTCCCAGTCTATGTTTGGGTAGTTGAAGTCGCCCAATATAATGGTGTTTGGAGAGACCTTCATATTTTCCAGTGTTCTCAGGAAGGCCGAGTGGGGTTCCTGGGTTTGGGAGGGTGGTCTGTAGCAGGCTATAAACTGGAAGGCAGTTTTGCCCACAGTTAGTTGCACATGGATAGTCTCTGATGCTTCGTGCTTTGCCACCAACCTGGAGGTGTGGGTATCTTTGATGAATATCGATACTCCCCCTCCTTTTTTGGTTCAGTCCAGGTTTTGGGGCCGAAAAGCATGGTATGAGGTATAACCTGGTAGTGCTGGGGTGCTCTCGGGAGCCCTGAACCAGGTTTCTGTTACTGCACAGATATCGATGTTCTCCATGCTAAGGAGAGTTTCAGTCGTGCATCTTGAGGTTTAGACTTCTGGCGTTGAGTAGCATTACTCTTAGTTTCTTATCCCTTGTGATACCTATGGAGGTGGATTTGTCTTTTGAGCCTTGCCTAAAAAAGGCACTAAGGGGGTAGCAAGAGCCTTTGCCAATATCCGAAAGCCCAGGGCTGACAGGTGCAAGCCATCCCTAGCAAAGCAGGTGGTTCAACAGAAGGTGAGTATGTGAGGGTGTAGTGCCTGTGATTAGTTAGCACTGGCATATATGACTGCTCACGTGGACAAATGCCAGGCAAGTCATATGCAATGTGTCACAGGCAACGTACATGTGAACAGGACAAACAGTGATGTTCTATCAAGTGAGACACGGACATACATATAGTAAGCTATACAGATGTCACTAGGAGTCCACAGAAGCTCTGTAACTCTGCATTGCAGGTGGGATCAGTGTTCCAGGGTAACTGCAAGCAAACATGCATGCAAACAAAGCTACAGTAAGCAGGGCTGCATGTAGTCCATTGTACAACAAACAAGCTGTACCACTTCCAGTAGGTAACAGTGCAAATATGCAGGCACTATACACATGTACATGGAAATACACAGGTCAGATGGCTAGGGTCCAGTCTCAGCACACACAAGTGTACAGACCATGTACCGTCAGGATGTACAATAACTGGATGGAAACCCAGGTGCTCATACCTGCAGTAATACACATGTCAAATAACAGACACTGAGCCTTCACTCAGTGGTTCCATACTTAGTAGCATGTATGCTACCTGGCCTGCCACCATAGTATCCCTGACATTTATGGGGACTCTCCCTCTTGTGACAGTTAGTTTTGTGTGTTGGGGCTGTCTAGCATGGTATGAGATGTGAGCTTGCAGTGCTCGGGTGCTCCTGTGTGTCCTGTACCAGTCGTGTAGTACTGCACACATATCAACATCCTCAAACATCCGCATTGCAGAGTCCAGTGTGGGCAACATGCCACTTGCAGTTTACATGTCCATCATTGCGTATCAATACTTTCATTACCTTATCCCCTGTGCTACCTATGTATGTAGCCTTCTGTTGACATCCTTACCACCAGTATGCCAACATGTGCAGATGATACACTATGGTACTTACCATGGGTGTAGACAACAGTACAAGACAATCATACCCTTACTGCATCAGGCATGCTGGGATATACCCACAATTATATCAGCACACAGTACTGTTAACAACATGATACTATTACTACACGTCTATGTAGTCACCCTGTGCATCAGCAACATGTTAACCTGTACCTGCACTGATATTACAGATTGCAGGATGTGGCACAGTTTCATCATATGCACAGCGTGTGAACTTAGTATGCCTGAGTCTGCCACTGATACCACCAATTGACATGTATGTGTATGTGTGTTGGTGAGGGACAGCAGTAGAAGGTGGGGCAATGTTGATGCAGTGTGTGCATGTATGCGGTAGCCCTAGGTGTTGTCAATTTGCATGTGTGTATGGATGCACACAGTTCCACCTCATGGCTGCCATATACTGGTGTTTGTGGACAGCCACAGACTGTACCTGCCAGGTCATACAGATCAGTGTCTCTGGCCACGGACACGGTACCTGTGCCTTGCAGGGGTGCTACGGACCATATCCAGTATCAATCCAGACTGGGTACTGTCATCAGAAGCAGGTGTTCATTGACTGGACACAGATCCCTGTCGGGCCTGTCCAGAGCCACGTGCACGTGGTCTCCTGGGGCGGTATGATGACAGCACAGACCCAGCATTGCTGGGGCTGCTGTTGGCACTATGGGGGCAGCCACGGCCCTGTTGTCGTCCGCAATGACTGCCAGCTGCTGCTGTTGCTGCATACGCCCACATCGATGCCTCAACTGTCCACCATCGCCCTGGCTCATGGACATGTAGTTGTGGAACCGGTCTAATATGTCCCCACAACGTCTGTCTATGACATCGGTGAAATTACGGATGGCAGCCGCAATGTCACGCATACTGTCAGTCATGGCTGTGCAACATGCTGTCAGCTCCCTCAGACCCTGTCTGGTGTACCGTTCCATACGTGACTGTGCCTGCATGACAGCACGAAACATAGCTGAGGTTGTAAGACCTCTGTGGGCACGTCTGACAGGGGCAGTACGCCCACGGATGCTCCCACGAGAACCCCTGGACATCTGTCTGTGTGGTACCATCTCAGGGTCATGCCCATGGCTGCTGTGTGGGGAAGCATGTGCCACAGATACCACATTACCCTGGTCAATGCCCACTGTATCCTGTCCATCACCTAGGGACATTGGTGACAAAGGGTGTATTGGCAGGATAACTGTGCACATTGATGGGGTTGACAGCTGTGTACTGTCAATTGGCTGACCAATGACGGACCCTGGCATACCTTCCTGTGCCATTACACAGATGTCATCATTATCAGTACCCGTGGCACCTGATTCAGGTTCCCTGCTGCATGACACCAGAGCAGCACCAGAACCTGTGGGAGGGAAACAGGAAACACAGTTTACAATGTCTACACAATGTTACCAGTGATGCACACATGCACGCATGCACAGGTGCACACATGCACACATGCACAGGTGCACACATGCACAGGTGCACACATGCACACAGTTGCAAACAGTTGCACACTTGCACAGTACTCAGTATACGAGATATCAACACACAGACACAGACACACCCCTGCATGCATACACAGAGCACTACTCAGTGAGCCTAATATTACTATTACTATCAAGACTATTAAAGGTATTGTTAATACACACTCACCAGCATGGATAGGCTGCATTGCTGTTACACCGGAGGGACCTGTAGAAGTGAGGAAATTAATGTCAGTGGGCACAACTGTGCCATTGCTACTGAGTATGATACAGGTCAGTAGTACAACAGTCGCCTTTCACAGGTCAGCTGCTGATATTGAGAATATCACACTTGCACATTAAATACTATGATGACAGCTACAAACCAAGGACACACCTCACACTTGCATTAACTACCAGTGTACACAACAGTCAACTATACATATGGCATATTACCTGCACGCTCGTAGTCTTGTTGCTGCGTGGCTCCAGCCTCCATCATAATGCAGGTCTGCTGCTGTTGTTGTTGATGGCAGGCTGGAGCCACAACACTTATGAGTAGTCCCTCCAGTCTGGTGAGTGGGGGATGTGTAGCCACCCCACCACCTGTGGCAACCTGTTGCCTGTGGATATCCGGCTCACGCTGACGGACATTTCTGATTAAATCACTGCAGTGATGTCGTACCTGCTCATATGTCCTATTATGAGTGCCTATGTCATTTACCCGACGGACCAGGTCTTGCCACAGTGCAGCCCTCTCCTGCTGATCTTTTCCCGCACCAGGCTCTGGTGTATCTCCTCATCCTCAGCTGCAGAGTACGCTGGATTGTGCTGGTGAGCCATGGTCCTGAAAAAGGAAATAACATGATATCAGCAAAATATGTCAGCAGAATTT